>NC_087398.1:20230000-20305000 GCF_031307605.1 Tribolium castaneum
AGCACAAAACAAAAGATTTGCGTTATAGTCTTAAAGCTGATTCATGCCACAGTTTGGATAAAAACCAATTATTTTTGTTAATTCATTGTTACAAACAAAAAACCTTACTTCAAAGAAACTGAAAACCCCTTATTTAGGCACAGAAATTCGAATTACGTTTCAGTCTGGACAAAAACTGCTTATTTTAGACGATCCTTTGTTTTGAACACGAAAACTTACATTAAAAAGATTAAAAACGTCTTATTCTGGCTGAAAACTGCAAATTATATATTACTCTAGATAAAAGCAATTTATCCTGATTACTCCTTTACTTAGAATAGAGTAAACTTGTATAAAACTTAATGAAAACTTTAAATTTCGTCTCAAAGAAATAATTTACGTTATAGTTTTGACCAGCACTGTTTATTTCAAACGAAATTATGATTCGAAACTAATGAACTTTTATGGGGCAGATGCAAAACCACATATTACCATATAAAGCGTTGTTTTAAAGCAAAGTATTACCTTTTGCAACAAGAAATTTCACGTCAAAGAAACTGAAAACTTCGTATCCATACATAAATATCTAATTACGTATCAGTTTAGGCAAATACAGCTTATTTTAAACGATTCCTTGCTATAAACAAGAAAAATTTTATCAAGCATATTGAAAACGTCTTATTCTCGAAAATAAGAGCAAATTATGTATCAGTTTTAACAAAAGCGGATTACTCTGTTTGATTCTATGCTTAGAGTAGAGTAAACTACTATAAAACGTATTGAAAACTCTATATTCAAGCTCAAAAGAACAAATTACGTTATAGTTTTGACAAAAAAAAATATTTCGGACGATTACATACTTCGAAGTAAGCAAACTTTAATTGAACATGTGCAAAAGCTAATACTTTGCTTTAAAATAATGATTTATGTGGTAATATGGTATTTTGCATCTGTCCTATAAAAGTTTACCCGTTTCGCTCCATTGAATCATTAGAAATAAATTATTTTGACACAACAACAACACAAATAATTTGTTTTTGTTTAAACTGTAACATAAGTCGCTTTTATAAAACGAACTAAGACGTTTGGCATCTGTTTAGTGAAAGTTTTCTCGTTTGCGGGCATAAAATCGTTTGAAATTAACAGTTCTGGTCAAAACTATTACGTAAATTATTTCTTTGTATCACTTTAAAGATTTGCGTTATAGTCTTGACGAGAACTGTTAATTTCAAACGATTCTATGCTTTGAAACCAGTATACTTTCACTGAACAGAGGCAAAACGTCTGATTTCGCCTTTAAAAAACGATTTATGTCACAGTTTGGATTAAAACCAATGATTTTCGTTTATTCATTGTTACAAACAAGAAACCTTACATCAAAGAAACTGAAAACCTCTTATTCAGGCCCAGAAAATCAAATTACGTTTCAGTCTGGACACAAATTGCTTACTTTAGACGATTCTTTCTTTTGAACACGAAAACTTACATTAAAAAGATTAAAAACGTCTTATTCTGGCTCAAAACTGCAAATTATGTATTACTTTGGATAAAAGCAGTTTATCCTGATTACTCCTTTGCTTAGAATAGAGCAAACTTGTATAAAACTTAATGAAAACTTTAAATTTCGTCTCAAAGAAATAATTTACGTTATAGTTTTGACCAGAACTGTTAATTTCAAACGATTTTATGCCCCCAAACGAGAAAACTTTCACTAAACAGATGCCAAACGTCTTAGTTCGTTTTATAAAAACATGTTACAGTTTAAACAAAAAAATTATTTTCGTTGTTGTGTCAAAATAATTTATTACGAATGATTCAATGGAGCGAAACGAGTAAACTTTTATAGGACAGATGCAAAATACCATATTACCACATAAATCGTTATTTTAAAGCAAAGTATTAGCTTTTGCACTTGTTCAATTAAAGTTTGCTTACTTCGAAATATGTAGTCGTCCGAAATAATTTTTTTTTGTCAAAACTATAACGTAATTTGTTCTTTTGAGCTTGAATATAGAGTTTTCATTACGTTTTATAGTAGTTTACTCTACTCTAAGCATAGAATCAAACAGAGTATTCCGCTTTTGTTAAAACTGATACATAATTTGCTCTTATTTTCGAGAATAAGACATTTTCAATATGTTTGATAAAATTTTTCTTGTTTATAGCAAGGAATCGTTTAAAATAAGCTGTATTTGCCTAAACTGATACGTAATTCGATATTTGTGCATGGATACGATGTTTTCAGTTTCTTTGACGTGAAATTTCTTGTTGCAAAAGGTAATAATTTGCTTTAAAACAACGCTTTATATTGTAATATGTAGTTTTGCATCTGCCCCATAAAAGTTCATTAGTTTCGAATCATAAAATCGTTTGAAATAAACAGTGCTGGTCAAAACTATAACGTAAATTATTTCTTTGAGACGAAATTTAAAGTTTTTATTAAGTTTTATACAAGTTTACTCTATTCTAAGTAAAGGAGTAATCAGGATAAATTGCTTTTATCTAGAGTAATATATAATTTGCAGTTTTCAGCCAGAATAAGACGTTTTTAATCTTTTTAATGTAAGTTTTTGTATTCAAAACAAAGGATCGTCTAAAGTAAGCAGTTTTTGTTCAGACTGAAACGTAATTCGAATTTCTGTGCCTGAATAAGGGGTTTTCAGTTACTTTGATGTAAGGTTTCATGTTTGTAACAATGAATTAACGAAAATAATTGGTTTTTATCCAAACTGTGGCATGAATCGTTTTTAAAAGGCGAAATAAGATGTTTTTCCTCTGTACAGTGAAAGTTTACTCGTTTCAAAGCATAGAACCGTTTGAAATTAACAGCTCTCGTTAAGACTATAACGCAAATCTTTTGTTTTGTGCTAAAATAAGACGTTTTTAGTCAGTTTGATATAAGTTTTCTTGTTCAAAGCAAAATATTGTCGAAAATCAACCGTTTTTGTCTAAACTGATACAAAATTCGGTGGTTTGTGTCCGAATACAAAGTTTTCAGATTCTTTAATGTTAGGTTTGCTGCTTCTAACAAAGAATCAACGAAAATATTTTGTTTTAATACAAACTGCAATATAAAATGTCTTTATAGGACAAAACATGATGTTTGGCATCTGTTTAAAGATCGTCTAAAATAAGCCGTTTTTGTTTGAACTGATAAACAATTCAGACTGAGACTCAACAAAAATAATTTGTTTTAATCCAAACTGATACTTTTTGACCCTATAAGAGTCCTATAAGAGTCCGAGATACGCCGATCTCGTCAAGTCTATAACGTAATTCGTTTTTTTGTGTCAGAATACGACGTTTTCTGTCTGTTTAATATAAGTTTTTAATAATAATAATAATAACAATAATAATAATAATAATAATAATAATAATAATAATAATAATAATAATAATAGTAATAATAATAATAATATTAATAATAATAATAATGAAAATAATAATAGTAATAAAAGTAAGCTTAGTTTTCTAAGCAAAAATGAAGCTTATTTTGTGTGTTATATGAGCATTTTCTCATTTCTATGCAAGAAATCATCTGTGATCTGTGTTTTTAGGCAAGAAATTGAATAAAATTAATAACTCATTTTAAAACTGGTATAAAAACATTTACTATACAAAAGTTAATAATAATAATAATAATAATAATAATAATAATAATAATAATAATAAAAGTAATAATAATAATAATAGTAATAATAATAATGATAATAATACTTATAATAATAAATTTCTTTCTAAATTAAAGCTTAGTTTTTCTAAGCAAAAATGATGCTTATTTTGTGTTATCTGAGCGTTTTCTCATTTCTATGCAAGAGATCATCTGTGATCTGTGTTTTTAGGCAAGAAATTGTCTAAAATTAATAACTCATTTTAAAATTGTTATAAAAACATTTACTATACAAAAGTTATAATCGGTCTTTAATAATAATAATATTAATAATAATAATAATAATAATAATAATAATAATAATAATAGTAATAATAATAATAAAAATAATAGTAATAATAATAATAATAATAAAAATAAAAATAATAATAGTAGTAAAAGTAAACTTAGTTTTCTAAGCCAAAATGAAGCTTATTTTGTGTTATATGAGCGTTTTCTCATTTCTATGCAAAAGATCATGTGTGATCTGTGTTTTAAGTTGTGTCAGAATACGACGTTTTCTGTCTGTTTAATATAAGTTTTTAATAATAATAATAATAATAATAATAATAATAATAATAATAATAATAATAATAATAATAATAATAATAATAATAATAATAATAATAATAATAACAATAATAATAATAATAATAATAATAACAAAAGTAATAATAATAATAATACTTTTAAAAAGGAAAAATGGAGCTTATTTTGTGTGTTACATGAGCGTTTTCTCATTTTTATGCAAAAGATCATGTGTGATCTGTGTTTTTAGGCAATCTAAGCCATTTTATAGTTTTTAATATTTAACAAAAATTTGCTTTAAAATAAAATGTTTAAAAAACCGAAATTAAACTAAATTAATTGTGTCTAACACTTTAGTAGAGGAAAAAGGAGGAGACATAAAAGTCACTAAAGTCTTAAAGTTGTCTTTAGTCGTCATATTAATAACAATAACATTTATAATAACAATACTAGTAGTACTAAATTTGCTTATATGCAAGCGCTTAATTAAGGTAACAGTTTTTTTGTTTTTTGCCTATATCTCGAAAACAGTTACTCCTATCAATTTTTACTTTTTCACCAAAATTAAAGGTGATAAAATTTCCTACAAAATAGTTATTTGCATTTTTCATGTAGAACTAACCATAAGCGAGATATAAGTTTGAAAATAATTATTAATTAAAAAAAAGTGTTTTAACAGAAAATGTCTTGTGATTTAAAATACACTTAATTTGTTGGGTCCAATACTTTATTAGAAGAAAAAGGAGGTGACATAAAAGTCACTGAAGTCTTCAGAGTCGTTTTTAAATGCTGCATTTTTGACTTCGTCTCAAACATTGAAAACTGAATTACATTTTTGTTCAGTAACAGTTACAGTTTTCTTATTGGTTTTTTGCTTATATCTCGAAAACAGTTACTCCTATCAAATTTTATCTTTCTTTTAAAATTAAAGCTGATAAAATTTCCAACAAAATAGTTATTTACATTTTTCTTGTAGGACCAAGCATAAACGAGTTATAGAGTTGGATATAAATAATATTTAACAAAAATTTGCTTTAAAATAAAATGCTTGAAAAACCGGAATTAAACTAAATTAATTGTGTCTAACACTTTAGTAGAGGAAAAAGGAGAAGACATAAAAGTCACTAAATGTTTCAGAGTCGTCTTTAGTCGTCATATTAATAACAATAACATTAATAATAATAATACTAATAGTACTAAATTTGCTTATATGCAAACGCTTAATTAACGTAACATTTTTTTGGTTTCTTGCTTATATCTCGAAAACAGTTACTCCTATCAATTTTTATCTTTTTTTCAAAATTAAAGCTAATAAAATTTCCTACAAAATAGTTATTTGCATTTTTTTGTAGGACCAACCATAAGCGAGTTATAGAGTTGGATATAAATAATATTTAACAAAAATTTGCTTTAAAATAAAATGTTTGAAAAACCGAAATTAAACTAAATTAATTGAGTCTAACACTTTAGTAGAGGAAAAAGAAAAAGACATAAAAGTCACTAAAGGTTTCAGAGTTGTCTTTAGTTGTCATATTAATAACAATAACATTAATAATAATAATACTAATAGTACTAAATTTGCTTATATGCAAACGCTTAATTAAGGTAACAGTGTTTTGGTTTCTTGCTTATGTCTCGAAAACAGTTACTCCTATCAATTTTTATCTTTTTACTAAAATTCAAGCTGATAAAATTTCCTACAAAATAGTTATTTGCATTTTTCATGTAGGACTAACCATAAGCGAGATATATGATTGAAAATAATTAATATTAAAAAAAAAAGTTCTTTAACAGAAAATGTCTTGTGATTTAAAATACACTTAATTTATTAGGTCCAATACTTTATTAAAAAAAAAGGGGGTGACATATAAGTCACTGAAGTCTTCAGAGTCGATTTTAAATGCTGCATTTTCGTCTTCGTCTCAAACATTGAAAACTGAATTACATTTTTGTTCTGAAACGGTAACAGTTTTTACTTTGGTTTTTTGCTTATATCTCGAAAACAGTTACTCCTATCAATTTTTATCTTTCTTTCAAAATTAAAGCTGATAACATTTCCTACAAAATAGTTATTTGCATTTTTCTTGTAGGACCAACCATAAGCGAGTTATAAAGTTGGATATAAATAATATTTAACAAAAACTTGCTTAAAAATAAAATGTTTGAAATACTGAAATTAAACTAAATTAATTGTGTCTAACACTTTAGTAGAGAAAAAAGAAAAAGACATAAAAGTCACCAAAGTCTTCAGAATCGTTTTTAGTCGTCATATTAATAACAATAACATTAATAATAATAATACTAATAGTACTAAATCTGCTTATATGCAAGCGCTTTATTAAGGTAACAGTTTTTTGGTTTCTTGCTTATATCTCGAAAACAGTTACTTCTATGAATTTTTGTCTTTCTTTCAAAATTAAAGCTGATAAAATATTCTACAAAATAGTTATTTGCATTTTTCTTGTAGGACCAACCATAAGCGAGTTATAGAGTTGGATATAAATAACATTTAAAAAAAGCAAAAATTTGCTTTAAAATAAAATGTTTGAAAAACTGAAATTAAACTAATTTAACTGTATCTAACACTTTAGTAGAGAAAAAAGGAAAAAACATAAAAGTCACTAAAGGTTTCAGAGTTGTCATTAGTTGTCATATTAATAACAATAACATTAATAATAATAATACTAATAGTACTAAATTTGCATATATGCAAACGCTTAATTAAGGTAACAGTGTTTTGGTTTCTTGCTTATATCTCGAAAACTGTTACTCCTATCAATTTTTATCTTTTTACTAAAATTCAAGCTGATAAAATTTCCTACAAAATAGTTATTTGCATTTTTCATGTAGGACTAACCATAAGCGAGATATATGATTAAAAATAATTAATATTTAAAAAAAAAGTGCTTTAACAGAAAATGTCTTGTGATTTAAAATACACTTAATTTATTAGGTCCAATACTTTATTAAAAAAAAAAAGGGGGTGACATATAAGTCACTGAAGTCTTCAGAGTCGATTTTAAATGCTGCATTTTCGTCTTCGTCTCAAACATTGAAAACTGAATTACATTTTTGTTCTGAAACGGTAACAGTTTTTACTTTGGTTTTTTGCTTATATCTCGAAAACAGTTACTCCTATCAATTTTTATCTTTTTTTCAAAATTAAAGCTGATAACATTTCCTACAAAATAGTTATTTGCATTTTTCTTGTAGGACCAACCATAAGCGAGTTATAAAGTTGGATATAAATAATATTTAACAAAAACTTGCTTAAAAATAAAATGTTTGAAATACTGAAATTAAACTAAATTAATTGTGTCTAACACTTTAGTAGAGAAAAAAGAAAAAGACATAAAAGTCACCAAAGTCTTCAGAATCGTTTTTAGTCGTCATATTAATAACAATAACATTAATAATAATAATACTAATAGTACTAAATCTGCTTATATGCAAGCGCTTTATTAAGGTAACAGTTTTTTGGTTTCTTGCTTATATCTCGAAAACAGTTACTCCTATGAATTTTTGTCTTTCTTTCAAAATTAAAGCTGATAAAATATTCTACAAAATAGTTATTTGCATTTTTCTTGTAGGACCAACCATAAGCGAGTTATAGAGTTGGATATAAATAATATTTAACAAAAATTTGCTTTAAAATAAAATGTTTGAAAAACTGAAATTAAACTAATTTAACTGTGTCTAACACTTTAGTAGAGAAAAAAGGAAAAGACATAAAAGTCACTAAAGGTTTCAGAGTTGTCTTTAGTTGTCATATTAATAACAATAACATTAATAATAATAATACTAATAGTACTAAATTTGCTTATATGCAAACGCTTAATTAAGGTAACAGTGTTTTGGTTTCTTGCTTATATCTCGAAAACAGTTACTCCAATCAATTTTTATCTTTTTACTAAAATTCAAGCTGATAAAATTTCCTACAAAATAGTTATTTGCATTTTTCATGTAGGACTAACCATAAGCGAGATATATGATTGAAAATAATTAATATTTAAAAAAAAAGTGCTTTAACAGAAAATGTCTTGTGATTTAAAATACACTTAATTTATTGGGTCCAATACTTTATTAGAAGAAAAAGGAAGTGACATAAAAGTCACTGAAGTCTTCAGAGTCGTTTTTAAATGCTGCAGTTTCGTCTTCGTCTCAAACATTGAAAACCGAATTACATTTTTGTTCAGTAACAGTCACAGTTTTCTTATTGGTTTTTTGCTTATATCTCGAAAACAGTTACTCCTATCAATTTTTATCTTTTTTTCAAAATTAAAGCTGATAAAATTTCCTACAAAATAGTTATTTGCATTTTTCTTGTAGGACCAACCATAAGCGAGTTATAGAGTTGGATATAAGTAATATTTAACAAAAATTTGCTTTAAAATAAAATGTTTGAAAAACTGAAATTAAACTAATTTAATTGTGTCTAACACTTTAGTAGAGGAAAAAGAAGAAGACATAAAAGTCACTAAAGGTTTCAAAGTTGTCTTTAATCGTAATATTAATAACAATAACATTAATAATAATAATACTAATAGTACTAAATTTGCTTATATGCAAACGCTTAATTAAGGTAACAGTGTTTTGGTTTCTTGCTTATATCTCGAAAACAGTTACTCCTATCAATTTTTATCTTTTTACTAAAATTAAAGCTGATAAAATTTCCTACAAAATAGTTAATTGCATTTTTAATGTAGGACTAACCATAAGCGAGATATAAGTTTGAAAATAATTAAAATTTAAAAAAAAGTGCTTCAACAGAAAATGTCTTGTGATTTAAAATACACTTAATTTATTGGGTCCAATACTTTATTAGAAGAAAAAAGAGGTGACAGAAAGGTCACTGAAGTCTTTAGAGTCGTTTGTAAATGCTGCATTTTTGTCTTCGTCTCAAACATTGAAAACTGAATTACATTTTTGTTCAGTAACTGTTACAGTTTTCTTATTGGTTTTTTGCTTATATCTCGAAAACAGTTACTCCTATCAATTTTTATCTTTCTTTTAAAATTAAAGCTGATAAAGCTTCCTACAAAATAGTTGTTTGCATTTTTCTTGTAGGACCAACCATAAGCGAGTTATAGAGTTGGATATAAATAATATTTAACAAAAATTTGCTTTAAATAAAATGTTTGAAAAACCGAAATTAAACTAAATTAATTGAGTCTAACACTTTAGTAGAGAAAAAAGAAAAAGACATAAAAGTCACCAAAGTCTTCAGAATCGTTTTTAGTCGTCATATTAATAACAATAACATTATTAATAATAATACTAATAGTACTAAATCTGCTTATATGCAAGCGCTTTATTAAGGTAACAGTTTTTTGGTTTCTTGCTTATATCTCGAAAACAGTTACTCCTATCAATTTTTATCTTTTTTTCAAAATTAAAGCTGATAAAATTTCCTACAAAATAGTTATTTGCATTTTTCTTGTAGGACCAACCATAAGCGAGTTATAGAGTTGGATATAAATAATATTTAACAAAAATTTGCTTTAAAATAAAATGTTTGAAAAACTGAAATTAAACTAATTTAATTGTGTCTAACACTTTAGTAGAGGAAAAAGAAGAAGACATAAAAGTCACTAAAGGTTTCAAAGTTGTCTTTAATCGTCATATTAATAACAATAACATTAATAATAATAATACTAATAGTACTAAATTTGCTTATATGCAAACGCTTAATTAAGGTAACAGTGTTTTGGTTTCTTGCTCATATCTCGAAAACAGTTACTCCTATCAATTTTTATCTTTTTACTAAAATTCAAGCTGATAAAATTTCCTACAAAATAATTATTTGCATTTTTTATGTAGGACTAACCATAAGCGAGATATAAGATTGAAAATAATTAATATTTAAAAAAGAAGTGCTTTAACAGAAAATGTCTTGTGATTTAAAATACACTTAATTTATTAGGTCCAATACTTTATTAGAAAAAAAGGGGGTGACATATAAGTCACTGAAGTCTTCAGAGTCGATTTTAAATGCTGCATTTTCGTCTTCGTCTCAAACATTGAAAACTGAATTATATTTTTGTTCTGAAACGGTAACAGTTTTTACATTGGTTTTTTGCTTATATCTCGAAAACAGTTACTCCTATCAATTTTTATCTTTCTTTCAAAATTAAAGCTGATAACATTTCCTACAAAATAGTTATTTGCATTTTTCTTGTAGGACCAACCATAAGCGAGTTATAAAGTTGGATATAAATAATATTTAACAAAAACTTGCTTAAAAATAAAATGTTTGAAATACTGAAATTAAACTAAATTAATTGTGTCTAACACTTTAGTAGAGAAAAAAGAAAAAGACATAAAAGTCACCAAAGTTTTCAAAATCGTTTTTAGTCGTCATATTAATAACAATAACATTAATAATAATAATACTAATAGTACTAAATCTGCTTATATGCAAGCGTTTTATTAAGGTAACAGTTTTTTGGTTTCTTGCTTATATCTCGAAAACAGTTACTCCTATGAATTTTTGTCTTTTTTTCAAAATTAAAGCTGATAAAATTTCCTACAAAACAGTTATTTGCATTTTTCTTGTAGGGCCAACCATAAGCGAGTTATAGAGTTGGATATAAATAATTTTTAACAAAAATTTGCTTTAAAATAAAATGTTTGAAAAACTGAAATTAAACTAATTTAATTGTGTCTAACACTTTAGTAGAGGAAAAAGGAAAAGACATAAAAGTCACTAAAGGTTTCAGAGTTGTCTTTAGTTGTCATATTAATAACAATAACATTAATAATAATAATACTAATAGTACTAAATTTGCTTATATGCAAACGCTTAATTAAGGTAACAGTGTTTTGGTTTCTTGCTTATATCTCGAAAACAGTTACTCCTATCAATTTTTATCTTTTTACTAAAATTCAAGCTGATAAAATTTCCTATAAAATAGTTATTTGCATTTTTCATGTAGGACTAACCATAAGCGAGATATATGATTGAAAGCAATTAATATTTAAAAAAAAAGTGCTTTAACAGAAAATGTCTTGTGATTTAAAATACACTTAATTTATTGGGTCCAATACTTTATTAGAAGAAAAAGGAAGTGACATAAAAGTCACTGAAGTCTTCAGAGTCGTTTTTAAATGCTGCAGTTTCGTCTTCGTCTCAAACATTGAAAACTGAATTATATTTTTGTTCTGAAACGGTAACAGTTTTTACTTTGGTTTTTTGCTTATATCTCGAAAACAGTTACTCCTATCAATTTTTATCTTTCTTTCAAAATTAAAGCTGATAACATTTCCTACAAAATAGTTATTTGCATTTTTCTTGTAGGACCAACCATAAGCGAGTTATAAAGTTGGATATAAATAATATTTAACAAAAACTTGCTTAAAAATAAAATGTTTGAAATACTGAAATTAAACTAAATTAATTGTGTCTAACACTTTAGTAGAGAAAACAGAAAAAGACATAAAAATCACCAAAGTCTTCAGAATCGTTTTTAGTCGTCATATTAATAACAATAACATTAATAATAATAATACTAATAGTACTAAATCTGCTTATATGCAAGCGCTTTATTAAGGTAACAGTTTTTTGGTTTCTTGCTTATATCTCGAAAACAGTTACTCCTATGAATTTTTGTCTTTCTTTCAAATACAAAGCTGATAAAATATTCTACAAAATAGTTATTTGCATTTTTCTTGTAGGACCAACCATAAGCGAGTTATAGAGTTGGATATAAATAATATTTAACAAAAATTTGCTTTAAAATAAAATGTTTGAAAAACTGAAATTAAACTAATTTAATTGTGTCTCACACTTTAGTAGAGGAAAAAGGAAAAGACATAAAAGTCACTAAAGGTTTCAGAGTTGTCTTTAGTTGTCATATTAATAACAATAACATTATTAATAATAATACTAATAGTACTAAATTTGCTTATATGCAAACGCTTAATTAAGGTAACAGTGTTTTGGTTTCTTGCTTATATCTCGAAAACAGTTACTCCTATCAATTTTTATCTTTTTACTAAAATTCAAGCTGATAAAATTTCCTATAAAATAGTTATTTGCATTTTTCATGTAGGACTAACCATAAGCGAGATATATGATTGAAAATAATTAATATTTAAAAAAAAAGTGCTTTAACAGAAAATGTCTTGTGATTTAAAATACACTTAATTTATTGGGTCCAATACTTTATTAGAAGAAAAAGGAAGTTACATAAAAGTCACTGAAGTCTTCAGAGTCGTTTTTAAATGCTGCAGTTTCGTCTTCGTCTCAAACATTGAAAACTGAATTACATTTTTGTTCAGTAACAGTCACAGTTTTCTTATTGGTTTTTTGCTTATATCTCGAAAACAGTTACTCCTATCAATTTTTATCTTTCTGTCAAAATTAAAGCTGATAAAATTTCCTACAAAATAAATATTTGCATTTTTCTTGTAGGACCAACCATAAGCGAGTTATAAAGTTGGATATAAATAATATTTAACAAAAATTTGCTTTAAAATAAAATGTTTGAAAAACTGAAATTAAACTAATTTAATTGTGTCTAACACTTTAGTAGAGGAAAAAGAAGAAGACATAAAAGTCACTAAAGGTTTCAAAGTTGTCTTTAATCGTCATATTAATAACAATAACATTAATAATAATAATACTAATAGTACTAAATTTGCTTATATGCAAACGCTTAATTAAGGTAACAGTGTTTTGGTTTCTTGCTCATATCTCGAAAACAGTTACTCCTATCAACTTTTATCTTTTTACTAAAATTCAAGCTGATAAAATTTCCTACAAAATAATTATTTGCATTTTTTATGTAGGACTAACCATAAGCGAGATATAAGATTGAAAATAATTAATATTTAAAAAAGATGTGCTTTAACAGAAAATGTCTTGTGATTTAAAATACACTTAATTTATTAGGTCCAATACTTTATTAGAAAAAAAAGGGAGTGACATATAAGTCACTGAAGTCTTCAGAGTCGATTTTAAATGCTGCATTTTCGTCTTCGTCTCAAACATTGAATACTGAATTACATTTTTGTTCTGAAACGGTAACAGTTTTTACTTTGGTTTTTTGCTTATATCTCGAAAACAGTTACTCCTATCAATTTTTATCTTTCTTTTAAAATTAAAGCTGATAATATTTCCTACAAAATAGTTATTTGCATTTTTCTTGTAGGACCAACCATAAGCGAGTTATAAAGTTGGATATAAATAATATTTAACAAAAACTTGCTTAAAAATAAAATGTTTGAAATACTGAAATTAAACTAAATTAATTGTGTCTAACACTTTAGTAGAGAAAAAAGAAAAAGACATAAAAGTCACCAAAGTCTTCAAAATCGTTTTTAGTCGTCATATTAATAACAATAACATTAATAATAATAATACTAATAGTACTAAATCTGCTTATATGCAAGCGCTTTATTAAGGTAACAGTTTTTTGGTTTCTTGCTTATATCTCGAAAACAGTTACTCCTATGAATTTTTGTCTTTCTTGTCTTCTTCTTTTTCCTCTACTAAAGTGTTAGACACAATTAAATTAGTTTAATTTCAGTTTTTCAAACATTTTATTTTAAAGCAAATTTTTGTTAAATATTATTTATATCCAACTCTATAACTCGCTTATGGTTGGTCCTACAAGAAAAATGCAAATAACTATTTTGTAGGAAATTTTATCAGCTTTAATTTTAAAAAAAAAATAAAAATTGATAGGAGTAACTGTTTTCGAGATATAAGCAAAAAACCAATAAGAAAACTGTGACTGCTACTGAACAAAAATGTAATTCGGTTTTCAATGTTTGAGACGAAGACGAAACTGCAGCATTTAAAAACGACTCTGAAGACTTCAGTGATTTTTATGTCACTTCCTTTTTCTTCTAATAAAGTATTGGACCCAATAAATTAAGTGTATTTTAAATCACAAGACATTTTCTGTTAAAGCACTTTTTTTTTAAATATTAATTATTTTCAATCATATATCTCGCTTATGGTTAGTCCTACATGAAAAATGCAAATAACTATTTTGTAGGAAATTTTATCAGCTTGAATTTTAGTTAAAAGATAAAAATTGATAGGAGTAACTGTTTTCGAGATATAAGCAAGAAACCAAAACACTGTTACCTTAATTAAGCGTTTGCATATAAGCAAATTTAGTACTATTAGTATTATTATTATTAATGTTATTGTTATTAATATGACAACTAAAGACAACTCTGAAACCTTTAGTGACTTTTATGTCTTTTCCTTTTTTTTCTACTAAAGTGTTAGACACAGTTAAATTAGTTTAATTTCAGTTTTTCAAACATTTTATTTTAAAGCAAATTTTTGTTAAATATTATTTATATCCAACTCTATACTCGCTTATGGTTGGTCCTACAAGAAAAATGCAAATAACTATTTTGTAGAATATTTTATCAGCTTTAATTTTGAAAGAAAGACAAAAATTCATAGGAGTAACTGTTTTCGAGATATAAGCAAGAAACCAAAAAACTGTTACCTTAATAAAGCGCTTGCATATAAGCAGATTTAGTACTATTAGTATTATTATTATTAATGTTATTGTTATTAATATGACGACTAAAAACGATTCTGAAGACTTTGGTGACTTTTATGTCTTTTTCTTTTTTCTCTACTAAAGTGTTAGACACAATTAATATAGTTTAATTTCAGTTTTTCAAACATTTTATTTTAAAGCAAATTTTTGTTAAATATTATTTATATCCAACTCTATACTCGCTTATGGTTGGTCTTACAAGAAAAATGCAAATAACTATTTTGTAGGAAATGTTATCTTCTTTAATTTTGAAAGAAAGATAAAAATTGATAGGAGTATCTGTTTTCGAGATATAAGCAAAAAACCAAAGTAAAAACTGTTACCGTTTCAGAACAAAAATGTAATTCAGTTTTCAATGTTTGAGACGAAGACGAAAATGCAGCATTTAAAATCGACCCTGAAGACTTCAGTGACTTATATGTCACCCCCTTTTTTTTTTAATAAAGTATTGGACCTAATAAATTAAGTGTATTTTAAATTACAAGACATTTTCTGTTAAAGCACTTCTTTTTTAAATATTAATTATTTTCAATCTTATATCTCGCTTATGGTTAGTCCTACATAAAAAATGCAAATAACTATTTTGTAGGAAATTTTATCAGCTTGAATTTTAGTAAAAAGATAAAAATTGATAGGAGTAACTGTTTTCAAGATATGAGCAAGAAACCAAAACACTGTTACCTTAATTAAGCGTTTGCATATAAGCAAATTTAGTACTATTAGTATTATTATTATTAATGTTATTGTTATTAATATGACGATTAAAGACAACTTTGAAACCTTTAGTGACTTTTATGTCTTCTTCTTTTTTCTCTACTAAAGTGTTAGACACAATTAAATTAGTTTAATTTCAGTTTTTCAAACATTTTATTTTAAAGCAAATTTTTGTTAAATATTATTTATATCCAACTCTATAACTCGCTTATGGTTGGTCCTACAAGAAAAATGCAAATAACTATTTTGTAGGAAATTTTATCAGCTTTAATTTTGAAAGAAAGATAAAAATTGATAGGAGTAACTGTTTTCGAGATATAAGCAAAAAACCAATAAGAAAACTGTGACTGTTACTGAACAAAAATGTAATTCGGTTTTCAATGTTTGAGACGAAGACGAAACTGCAGCATTTAAAAACGACTCTGAAGACTTCAGTGACTTTTATGTCACTTCCTTTTTCTTCTAATAAAGTATTGGACCCAATAAATTAAGTGTATTTTAAATCACAAGACATTTTCTGTTAAAGCACTTTTTTTTTAAATATTAATTATTTTCAATCATATATCTCGCTTATGGTTAGTCCTACATGAAAAATGCAAATAACTATTTTGTAGGAAATTTTATCAGCTTGAATTTTAGTAAAAAAATAAAAATTGATAGGAGTAACTGTTTTCGAGATATAAGCAAGAAACCAAAACACTGTTACCTTAATTAAGCGTTTGCATATAAGCAAATTTAGTACTATTAGTATTATTATTATTAATGTTATTGTTATTAATATGACAACTAAAGACAACTCTGAAACCTTTAGTGACTTTTATGTCTTTTCCTTTTTTCTCTACTAAAGTGTTAGGCACAGTTAATTTAGTTTAATTTCCGTTTTTCAAACATTTTATTTTAAAGCAAATTTTTGTTAAATATTATTTATATCCAACTCTATAACTCGCTTATGGTTGGTCCTACAAGAAAAATGCAAATAACTATTTTGTAGAATATTTTATCAGCTTTAATTTTGAAAGAAAGACAAAAATTCATAGGAGTAACTGTTTTCGAGATATAAGCAAGAAACCAAAAAACTGTTACCTTAATAAAGCGCTTGCATATAAGCAGATTTAGTACTATTAGTATTATTATTATTAATGTTATTGTTATTAATATGACGACTAAAAACGATTCTGAAGACTTTGGTGACTTTTATGTCTTTTTCTTTTTTCTCTACTAAAGTGTTAGACACAATTAATTTAGTTTAATTTCAGTATTTCAAACATTTTATTTTTAAGCAAGTTTTTGTTAAATATTATTTATATCCAACTTTATAACTCGCTTATGGTTGGTCTTACAAGAAAAATGCAAATAACTATTTTGTAGGAAATGTTATCAGCTTTAATTTTGAAAGAAAGATAAAAATTGATAGGAGTAACTGTTTTCGAGATATAAGCAAAAAACCAAAGTAAAAACTGTTACCGTTTCAGAACAAAAATGTAATTCAGTTTTCAATGTTTGAGACGAAGACGAAAATGCAGCATTTAAAATCGACTCTGAAGACTTCAGTGACTTATATGTCACCCCCTTTTTTTTTAATAAAGTATTGGACCTAATAAATTAAGTGTATTTTAAATCACAAGACATTTTCTGTTAAAGCACTTCTTTTTTAAATATTAATTATTTTCAATCTTATATCTCGCTTATGGTTAGTCCTACATAAAAAATGCAAATAACTATTTTGTAGGAAATTTTATCAGCTTGAATTTTAGTAAAAAGATAAAAATTGATAGGAGTAACTGTTTTCGAGATATGAGCAAGAAACCAAAACACTGTTACCTTAATTAAGCGTTTGCATATAAGCAAATTTAGTACTATTAGTATTATTATTATTAATGTTATTGTTATTAATATGACGATTAAAGACAACTTTGAAACCTTTAGTAACTTTTATGTCTTCTTCTTTTTCCTCTACTAAAGTGTTAGACACAATTAAATTAGTTTAATTTCAGTCTTTCAAACATTTTATTTTAAAGCAAATTTTTGTTAAATATTATTTATATCCAACTCTATAACTCGCTTATGGTTGGTCTTACAAGAAAAATGCAAATAACTATTTTGTAGGAAATTTTATCAGCTTGAATTTTAGTAAAAAGATAAAAATTGATAGGAGTAACTGTTTTCGAGATATGAGCAAGAAACCAAAACACTGTAACCTTAATTAAGCGTTTGCATATAAGCAAATTTAGTACTATTAGTATTATTATTATTAATGTTATTGTTATTAATATGACAACTAAAGACAACTCTGAAACCTTTAGTGACTTTTATGTCTTTTCCTTTTTTCTCTACTAAAGTGTTAGACACAGTTAAATTAGTTTAATTTCCGTTTTTCAAACATTTTATTTTAAAGCAAATTTTTGTTAAATATTATTTATATCCAACTCTATAACTCGCTTATGGTTGGTCCTACAAGAAAAATGCAAATAACTATTTTGTAGAATATTTTATCAGCTTTAATTTTGAAAGAAAGACAAAAATTCATAGGAGTAACTGTTTTCGAGATATAAGCAAGAAACCAAAAAACTGTTACCTTAATAAAGCGCTTGCATATAAGCAGATTTAGTACTATTAGTATTATTATTATTAATGTTATTGTTATTAATATGACGATTAAAGACAACTTTGAAACCTTTAGTGACTTTTATGTCTTCTTCTTTTTCCTCTACTAAAGTGTTAGACACAATTAAATTAGTTTAATTTCAGTTTTTCAAACATTTTATTTTAAAGCAAATTTTTGTTAAATATTATTTATATCCAACTCTATAACTCGCTTATGGTTGGTCCTACAAGAAAAATGCAAATAACTATTTTGTAGGAAATTTTATCAGCTTTAATTTTGATAGAAAGATAAAAATTCATAGGAGTAACTGTTTTCGAGATATAAGCAAGAAACAAAAAACTGTTACCTTAATAAAGCGCTTGCATATAAGCAGATTTAGTACTATTAGTATTATTATTATTAATGTTATTATTATTAAAATGACGACTAAAAACGATTCTGAAGACTTTGGTGACTTTTATGTCTTTTTCTTTTTTCTCTACTAAAGTGTTAGACACAATTAATTTAGTTTAATTTCAGTATTTCAAACATTTTATTTTTAAGCAAGTTTTTGTTAAATATTATTTATATCCAACTTTATAACTTGCTTATGGTTGGTCCTACAAGAAAAATGCAAATAACTATTTTGTAGGAAATGTTATCAGCTTTAATTTTGAAAGAAAGATAAAAATTGATAGGAGTAACTGTTTTCGAGATATAAGCAAAAAACCAAAGTAAAAACTGTTACCGTTTCAGAACAAAAATATAATTCAGTTTTCAATGTTTGAGACGAAGACGAAACTGCAGCATTTAAAAACGACTCTGAAGACTTCAGTGACTTTTATGTCACTTCCTTTTTCTTCTAATAAAGTATTGGACCCAATAAATTAAGTGTATTTTAAATCACAAGACATTTTCTGTTAAAGCACTTTTTTTTTAAATATTAATTACTCGATACTGAACTCGCATTCAGTGAGCATATTAGGGATATTACGGCTAGAGCGATTAAGTCATATGGATTCATCTATAGAAATTGTCGAGATTTTAAGAACTTATCAGTTATGAAGACCCTATTCTTCTCGTTAGTTAGAAGCAAACTGGAATACGGCGCACTTATTTGGCACCCGATTTATAAAATCCATATAGATCAACTCGAAAACATACAGCGACGATTCCTAAAATTCCTAGTTTTTATAATAGATGGAAATTATCCTATAAGGGGCTATGACCAGAACTTGCTTTTGAATAGATTCGGTCTCCAATCTTTACATTTTCGCCGTATTTGTATTATAATTAAATTTCTGTATAATTTAATTAATAATAACATCGACTGTTCTTGGCTATTAAATATGTTAAATTTTGCTGTTCCACGTTTAAACTCCAGACAAGCCATGACATTTTATCCTATAGCGAGAAGGACCAATGTAGCTGATAAGTCTCCTATCGTATTAATGACTACCCTATTTAATAATGTATGTAAAGACGGTGATATCAACTATGATTCGTGGCGGAAGATTGTTTCGTCTATATCATTAGTATAGTATTAGTGTAGTTCTAAGTTTTTGTATATATTTACTGTAAATGGGATTCCTGTAGTAAATAAAGGCTTATTATTATTATTATTATTATTATTATTATTATTATTATTATTATTATTATTATTAATTATTTTCAATCATATATCTCGCTTATGGTTAGTCCTACATGAAAAATGCAAATAACTATTTTATAGGAAATTTTATCAGCTTGAATTTTAGTAAAAAGATAAAAATTGATAGGAGTAACTGTTTTCGAGATATAAGCAAGAAACCAAAACACTGTTACCTTAATTAAGCGTTTGCATATAAGCAAATTTAGTACTATTAGTATTATTATTATTAATGTTATTGTTATTAATATGACAACTAAAGACAACTCTGAAACCTTTAGTGACTTTTATGTCTTTTCCTTTTTCCTCTACTAAAGTGTTAGACACAATTAAATTAGTTTAATTTCAGTTTTTCAAACATTTTATTTTAAAGCAAATTTTTGTTAAAAATTATTTATATCCAACTCTATAACTCGCTTATGGTTGGTCCTACAAGAAAAATGCAAATAACTATTTTGTAGGAAATTTTATCAGCTTTAATTTTGAAAAAAAGGCAAAAATTCATAGGAGTAACTGTTTTCGAGATATAAGCAAGAAACCAAAAAACTGTTACCTTAATAAAGCGCTTGCATATAAGCAGATTTAGTACTATTAGTATTATTATTATTAATGTTATTGTTATTAATATGACGACTAAAAACGATTTTGAAGACTTTGGTGACTTTTATGTCTTTTTCTTTTTTCTCTACTAAAGTGTTAGACACAATTAATTTAGTTTAATTTCAGTATTTCAAACATTTTATTTTTAAGCAAGTTTTTGTTAAATATTATTTATATCTAACTTTATAACTCGCTTATGGTTGGTCCTACAAGAAAAATGCAAATAACTATTTTGTAGAATATTTTATCAGCTTTAATTTTGAAAGAAAGACAAAAATTCATAGGAGTAACTGTTTTCGAGATATAAGCAAGAAACCAAAAAACTGTTACCTTAATAAAGCGCTTGCATATAAGCAGATTTAGTACTATTAGTATTATTATTATTAATGTTATTGTTATTAATATGACGACTAAAAACGATTCTGAAGACTTTGGTGACTTTTATGTCTTTTTCTTTTTTCTCTACTAAAGTGTTAGACACAATTAATTTAGTTTAATTTCAGTATTTCAAACATTTTGTTTTTAAGCAAGTTTTTGTTAAATATTATTTATATCCAACTTTATAACTCGCTTATGGTTGGTCCTACAAGAAAAATGCAAATAACTATTTTGTAGGAAATGTTATCAGCTTTAATTTTGAAAGAAAGATAAAAATTGATAGGAGTAACTGTTTTCGAGATATAAGCAAAAAATCAAAGTAAAAACTGTTACCGTTTCAGAACAAAAATATAATTCAGTTTTCAATGTTTGAGACGAAGACGAAACTGCAGCATTTAAAAACGACTCTGAAGACTTCAGTGACTTTTATGTCACTTCCTTTTTCTTCTAATAAAGTATTGGACCCAATAAATTAAGTGTATTTTAAATCACAAGACATTTTCTGTTAAAGCACTTTTTTTTTAAATATTAATTATTTTCAATCATATATCTCGCTTATGGTTAGTCCTACATGAAAAATGCAAATAACTATTTTATAGGAAATTTTATCAGCTTGAATTTTAGTAAAAAGATAAAAATTGATAGGAGTAACTGTTTTCGAGATATAAGCAAGAAACCAAAACACTGTTACCTTAATTAAGCGTTTGCATATAAGCAAATTTAGTACTATTAGTATTATTATTATTAATGTTATTGTTATTAATATGACAACTAAAGACAACTCTGAAACCTTTAGTGACTTTTATGTCTTTTCCTTTTTCCTCTACTAAAGTGTTAGACACAATTAAATTAGTTTAATTTCAGTTTTTCAAACATTTTATTTTAAAGCAAATTTTTGTTAAAAATTATTTATATCCAACTCTATAACTCGCTTATGGTTGGTCCTACAAGAAAAATGCAAATAACTATTTTGTAGGAAATTTTATCAGCTTTAATTTTGAAAAAAAGACAAAAATTCATAGGAGTAACTGTTTTCGAGATATAAGCAAGAAACCAAAAAACTGTTACCTTAATAAAACGCTTGCATATAAGCAGATTTAGTACTATTAGTATTATTATTATTAATGTTATTGTTATTAATATGACAACTAAAGACAACTCTGAAACCTTTAGTGACTTTTATGTCTTTTCCTTTTTCCTCTACTAAAGTGTTAGACACAATTAAATTAGTTTAATTTCAGTTTTTCAAACATTTTATTTTAAAGCAAATTTTTGTTAAAAATTATTTATATCCAACTCTATAACTCGCTTATGGTTGGTCCTACAAGAAAAATGCAAATAACTATTTTGTAGGAAATTTTATCAGCTTTAATTTTGAAAAAAAGACAAAAATTCATAGGAGTAACTGTTTTCGAGATATAAGCAAGAAACCAAAAAACTGTTACCTTAATAAAGCGCTTGCATATAAGCAGATTTAGTACTATTAGTATTATTATTATTAATGTTATTGTTATTAATATGACGACTAAAAACGATTTTGAAGACTTTGGTGACTTTTATGTCTTTTTCTTTTTTCTCTACTAAAGTGTTAGACACAATTAATTTAGTTTAATTTCAGTATTTCAAACATTTTATTTTTAAGCAAGTTTTTGTTAAATATTATTTATATCTAACTTTATAACTCGCTTATGGTTGGTTCTACAAGAAAAATGCAAATAACTATTTTGTAGGAAATGTTATCAGCTTTAATTTTGAAAGAAAGATAAAAATTGATAGGAGTAACTGTTTTCGAGATATAAGCAAGAAACCAATGTAAAAACTGTTACCGTTTCAGAACAAAAATGTAATTCAGTTTTCAATGTTTGAGACGAAGACGAAAATGCAGCATTTAAAATCGACTCTGAAGACTTCAGTGACTTATATGTCACCCCCTTTTTTTCTAATAAAGTATTGGACCTAATAAATTAAGTGTATTTTAAATCACAAGACATTTTCTGTTAAAGCACTTCTTTTTTAAATATTAATTATTTTCAATCTTATATCTCGCTTATGGTTAGTCCTACATAAAAAATGCAAATAATTATTTTGTAGGAAATTTTATCAGCTTGAATTTTAGTAAAAAGATAAAAGTTGATAGGAGTAACTGTTTTCGAGATATGAGCAAGAAACCAAAACACTGTTACCTTAATTAAGCGTTTGCATATTAGCAAATTTAGTACTATTAGTATTATTATTATTAATGTTATTGTTATTAATATGACGATTAAAGACAACTTTGAAACCTTTAGTGACTTTTATGTCTCCTTCTTTTTCCTCTACTAAAGTGTTAGACACAATTAAATTAGTTTAATTTCAGTTTTTCAAACATTTTATTTTAAAGCAAATTTTTGTTAAATATTATTTATATCCAACTCTATAACTCGCTTATGGTTGGTCGTACAAGAAAAATGCAAATAACTATTTTGTAGGAAATTTTATCAGCTTTAATTTTGAAAGAAAGATAAAAATTGATAGGAGTAACTGTTTTCGAGATATAAGCAAAAAACCAATAAGAAAACTGTGACTGTTACTGAACAAAAATGTAATTCGGTTTTCAATGTTTGAGACGAAGACGAAACTGCAGCATTTAAAAACGACTCTGAAGACTTCAGTGACTTTTATGTCACTTCCTTTTTCTTCTAATAAAGTATTGGACCCAATAAATTAAGTGTATTTTAAATCACAAGACATTTTCTGTTAAAGCACTTTTTTTTTAAATATTAATTATTTTCAATCATATATCTCGCTTATGGTTAGTCCTACATGAAAAATGCAAATAACTATTTTGTAGGAAATTTTATCAGCTTGAATTTTAGTAAAAAGATAAAAATTGATAGAAGTAACTGTTTTCGAGATATAAGCAAGAAACCAAAACACTGTTACCTTAATTAAGCGTTTGCATATAAGCAAATTTAGAACTATTAGTATTATTATTATTAATGTTATTGTTATTAATATGACAACTAAAGACAACTCTGAAACCTTTAGTGACTTTTATGTCTTTTCGTTTTTTCTCTACTAAAGTGTTAGACACAGTAAAATTAGTTTAATTTCAGTTTTTCAAACATTTTATTTTAAAGCAAATTTTTGTTAAATATTATTTATATCCAACTCTATAACTCGCTTATGGTTGGTCCTACAAGAAAAATGCAAATAACTATTTTGTAGAATATTTTATCAGCTTTGATTTTGAAAGAAAGACAAAAATTCATAGGAGTAACTGTTTTCGAGATATAAGCAAGAAACCAAAAAACTGTTACCTTAATAAAGCGCTTGCATATAAGCAGATTTAGTACTATTAGTATTATTATTATTAATGTTATTGTTATTAATATGACGACTAAAAACGATTCTGAAGACTTTGGTGACTTTTATGTCTTTTTCTTTTTTCTCTCCTAAAGTGTTAGACACAATTAATTTAGTTTAATTTCAGTATTTCAAACATTTTATTTTTAAGCAAGTTTTTGTTAAATATTATTTATATCCAACTTTATAACTCGCTTATGGTTGGTCCTACAAGAAAAATGCAAATAACTATTTTGTAGGAAATGTTATCAGCTTTAATTTTGAAAGAAAGATAAAAATTGATAGGAGTAACTGTTTTCGAGATATAAGCAAAAAACCAAAGTAAAAACTGTTACCGTTTCAGAACAAAAATATAATTCAGTTTTCAATGTTTGAGACGAAGACGAAAATGCAGCATTTAAAATCGACTCTGAAGACTTCAGTGACTTATATGTCACCCCCTTTTTTTCTAATAAAGTATTGGACCTAATAAATTAAGTGTATTTTAAATCACAAGACATTTTCTGTTAAAGCACTTCTTTTTTAAATATTAATTATTTTCAATCTTATATCTCGCTTATGGTTAGTCCTACATAAAAAATGCAAATAATTATTTTGTAGGAAATTTTATCAGCTTGAATTTTAGTAAAAAGATAAAAATTGATAGGAGTAACTGTTTTCGAGATATGAGCAAGAAACCAAAACACTGTTACCTTAATTAAGCGTTTGCATATAAGCAAATTTAGTACTATTAGTATTATTATTATTAATGTTATTGTTATTAATATGACGATTAAAGACAACTTTGAAACCTTTAGTGACTTTTATGTCTTCTTCTTTTTCCTCTACTAAAGTGTTAGACACAATTAAATTAGTTTAATTTCAGTTTTTCAAACATTTTATTTTAAAGCAAATTTTTGTTAAATATTATTTATATCCAACTCTATAACTCGCTTATGGTTGGTCCTACAAGAAAAATGCAAATAACTATTTTGTAGGAAATTTTATCAGCTTTAATTTTGAAAAAAAGATAAAAATTGATAGGAGTAACTGTTTTCGAGATATAAGCAAGAAACCAAAAAACTGTTACCTTAATAAAGCGCTTGCATATAAGCAGATTTAGTACTATTAGTATTATTATTAATAATGTTATTGTTATTAATATGACGACTAAAAACGATTCTGAAGACTTTGGTGACTTTTATGTCTTTTTCTTTTTTCTCTACTAAAGTGTTAGACTCAATTAATTTAGTTTAATTTAGGTTTTTCAAACATTTTATTTAAAGCAAATTTTTGTTAATTATTATTTATATCCAACTCTATAACTCGCTTATGGTTGGTTCTACAAGAAAAATGCAAACAACTATTTTGTAGGAAGCTTTATCAGCTTTAATTTTAAAAGAAAGATAAAAATTGATAGGAGTAACTGTTTTCGAGATATAAGCAAAAAACCAATAAGAAAACTGTAACAGTTACTGAACAAAAATGTAATTCAGTTTTCAATGTTTGAGACGAAGACGAAAATGCAGCATTTACAAACGACTCTAAAGACTTCAGTGACCTTTCTGTCACCTCTTTTTTCTTCTAATAAAGTATTGGACCCAATAAATTAAGTGTATTTTAAATCACAAGACATTTTCTGTTGAAGCACTTTTTTTTAAATTTTAATTATTTTCAAACTTATATCTCGCTTATGGTTAGTCCTACATTAAAAATGCAATTAACTATTTTGTAGGAAATTTTATCAGCTTTAATTTTAGTAAAAAGATAAAAATTGATAGGAGTAACTGTTTTCGAGATATAAGCAAGAAACCAAAACACTGTTACCTTAATTAAGCGTTTGCATATAAGCAAATTTAGTACTATTAGTATTATTATTATTAATGTTATTGTTATTAATATGACAACTAAAGACAACTCAGAAACCTTTAGTGACTTTTATGTCTTTTTCTTTTTTCTCTACTAAAGTGTTAGACACAGTTAAATTAGTTTAATTTCAGTTTTTCAAACATTTTATTTTAAAGCAAATTTTTGTTAAATATTATTTATATCCAACTCTATAACTCGCTTATGGTTGGTCCTACAAGAAAAATGCAAATAACTATTTTGTAGGAAATTTTATCAGCTTTAATTTTGAAAGAAAGATAAAAATTGATAGGAGTAACTGTTTTCGAGATATAAGCAAAAAACCAATAAGAAAACTGTGACTGTTACTGAACAAAAATGTAATCCGGTTTTCAATGTTTGAGACGAAGACGAAACTGCAGCATTTAAAAACGACTCTGAAGACTTCAGTGACTTTTATGTCACTTCCTTTTTCTTCTAATAAAGTATTGGACCCAATAAATTAAGTGTATTTTAAATCACAAGACATTTTCTGTTAAAGCACTTTTTTTTTAAATATTAATTATTTTCAATCATATATCTCGCTTATGGTTAGTCCTACATGAAAAATGCAAATAACTATTTTGTAGGAAATTTTATCAGCTTGAATTTTAGTAAAAAGATAAAAATTGATAGAAGTAACTGTTTTCGAGATATAAGCAAGAAACCAAAACACTGTTACCTTAATTAAGCGTTTGCATATAAGCAAATTTAGTACTATTAGTATTATTATTATTAATGTTATTGTTATTAATATGACGATTAAAGACAACTTTGAAACCTTTAGTGACTTTTATGTCTTCTTCTTTTTTCTCTACTAAAGTGTTAGACACAGTTAAATTAGTTTAATTTCAGTTTTTCAAACATTTTATTTTAAAGCAAATTTTTGTTAAATATTATTTATATCCAACTCTATAACTCGCTTATGGTTGGTCCTACAAGAAAAATGCAAATAACTATTTTGTAGAATATTTTATCAGCTTTAATTTTGAAAGAAGGACAAAAATTTATAGGAGTAACTGTTTTCGAGATATAAGCAAGAAACCAAAAAACTGTTACCTTAATAAAGCGCTTGCATATAAGCAGATTTAGTACTATTAGTATTATTATTATTAATGTTATTGTTATTAATATGACGACTAAAAACGATTCTGAAGACTTTGGTGACTTTTATGTTTTTTTTTTCTCTACTAAAGTGTTAGACACAATTAATTTAGTTTAATTTCAGTATTTCAAACATTTTATTTTTAAGCAAGTTTTTGTTAAATATTATTTATATCCAACTTTATAACTCGCTTATGGTTGGTCCTACAAGAAAAATGCAAATAACTATTTTGTAGAAAATGTTATCAGCTTTAATTTTGAAAGAAAGATAAAAATTGATAGGAGTAACTGTTTTCGAGATATAAGCAAAAAACCAAAGTAAAAACTGTTACCGTTTCAGAACAAAAATGTAATTCAGTTTTCAATGTTTGAGACGAAGACGAAAATGCAGCATTTAAAATCGACTCTGAAGACTTCAGTGACTTATATGTCACCCCCTTTTTTTTTTTAATAAAGTATTGGACCTAATAAATTAAGTGTATTTTAAATCACAAGACATTTTCTGTTAAAGCACTTTTTTTTAAATATTAATTATTTTCAATCATATATCTCGCTTATGGTTAGTCCTACATGAAAAATGCAAATAACTATTTTGTAGGAAATTTTATCAGCTTAAATTTTAGTAAAAAGATAAAAATTGATAGGAGTAACTGTTTTCGAGATATAAGCAAGAAACCAAAACACTGTTACCTTAATTAACCGTTTGCATATAAGCAAATTTAGTACTATTAGTATTATTATTATTAATGTTATTGTTATTAATATGACAACTAAAGACAACTTTGAAACCTTTAGTGACTTTTATGTATTTTCCTTTTTTGTCTAATAAAGTGTTAGACACAGTTAAATTAGTTTAATTTCAGTTTTTCAAACATTTTATTTTAAAGCAAATTTTTGTTAAATATTATTTATATCCAACTCTATAACTCGCTTATGGTTGGTCCTACAAGAAAAATGCAAATAACTATTTTGTAGAATATTTTATCAGCTTTAATTTTGAAAGAAAGACAAAAATTCATAGGAGTATCTGTTTTCGAGATATAAGCAAGAAACCAAAAAACTGTTACCTTAATAAAGCGCTTGCATATAAGCAGATTTAGTACTATTAGTATTATTATTATTAATGTTATTGTTATTAATATGACGACTAAAAACGATTCTGAAGACTTTGGTGACTTTTATGTCTTTTTCTTTTTTCTCTACTAAAGTGTTAGACACAATTAATTTAGTTTAATTTCAGTATTTCAAACATTTTATTTTTAAGCAAGTTTTTGTTAAATATTATTTATATCCAACTTTATAACTCGCTTATGGTTGGTCCTACAAAAAAAATGCAAATAACTATTTTGTAGGAAATGTTATCAGCTTTAATTTTGAAAGAAAGATAAAAATTGATAGGAGTAACTGTTTTCGAGATATAAGCAAAAAACCAAAGTAAAAACTGTTACCGTTTCAGAACAAAAATGTAATTCAGTTTTCAATGTTTGAGACGAAGACGAAAATGCAGCATTTAAAATCGACTCTGAAGACTTCAGTGACTTATATGTCACCCCCTTTTTTTTTTAATAAAGTATTGGACCTAATAAATTAAGTGTATTTTAAATCACAAGACATTTTCTGTTAGAGCACTTCTTTTTTAAATATTAATTATTTTCAATCTTATATCTCGCTTATGGTTAGTCCTACATAAAAAATGCAAATAACTATTTTGTAGGAAATTTTATCAGCTTGAATTTTAGTAAAAAGGTAAAAATTGATAGGAGTAACTGTTTTCGAGATATGAGCAAGAAACCAAAACACTGTTACCTTAATTAAGCGTTTGCATATAAGCAAATTTAGTACTATTAGTATTATTATTATTAATGTTATTGTTATTAATATGACGATTAAAGACAACTTTGAAACCTTTAGTGACTTTTATGTCTTTTTCTTTTTCCTCTACTAAAGTGTTAGACTCAATTAATTTAGTTTAATTTCGGTTTTTCAAACATTTTATTTTAAAGCAAATTTTTGTTAAATATTATTTATATCCAACTCTATAACTCGCTTATGGTTGGTCCTACAAAAAAATGCAAATAACTATTTTGTAGGAAATTTTATTAGCTTTAATTTTAAAAAAAAGATAAAAATTGATAGGAGTAACTGTTTTCGAGATATAAGCAAGAAACCAAAAAAATGTTACGTTAATTAAGCGTTTGCATATAAGCAAATTTAGTACTATTAGTATTATTATTATTAATGTTATTGTTATTAATATGACGACTAAAGACGACTCTGAAACATTTAGTGACTTTTATGTCTTCTCCTTTTTCCTCTACTAAAGTGTTAGACACAATTAATTTAGTTTAATTCCGGTTTTTCAAGCATTTTATTTTAAAGCAAATTTTTGTTAAATATTATTTATATCCAACTCTATAACTCGTTTATGCTTGGTCCTACAAGAAAAATGTAAATAACTATTTTGTTGGAAATTTTATCAGCTTTAATTTTGAAAGAAAGATAAAATTTGATAGGAGTAACTGTTTTCGAGATATAAGCAAAAAACCAATAAGAAAACTGTAACTGTTACTGAACAAAAATGTAATTCAGTTTTCAATGTTTGAGACGAAGTCAAAAATGCAGCATTTAAAAACGACTCTGAAGACTTCAGTGACTTTTATGTCACCTCCTTTTTCTTCTAATAAAGTATTGGACCCAACAAATTAAGTGTATTTTAAATCACAAGACATTTTCTGTTAAAACACTTTTTTTTAATTAATAATTATTTTCAAACTTATATCTCGCTTATGGTTAGTTCTACATGAAAAATGCAAATAACTATTTTGTAGGAAATTTTATCACCTTTAATTTTGGTGAAAAAGTAAAAATTGATAGGAGTAACTGTTTTCGAGATATAGACAAAAAACAAAAAAACTGTTACCTTAATTAAGCGCTTGCATATAAGCAAATTTAGTACTACTAGTATTGTTATTATAAATGTTATTGTTATTAATATGACGACTAAAGACAACTTTAAGACTTTAGTGACTTTTATGTCTCCTCCTTTTTCCTCTACTAAAGTGTTAGACACAATTAATTTAGTTTAATTTCGGTTTTTTAAACATTTTATTTTAAAGCAAATTTTTGTTAAATATTAAAAACTATAAAATGGCTTAGATTGCCTAAAAACACAGATCACACATGATCTTTTGCATAAAAATGAGAAAACGCTCATGTAACACACAAAATAAGCTCCATTTTTCCTTTTTAAAAGTATTATTATTATTATTACTTTTGTTACTATTACTATTATTATTATTATTATTATTATTATTATTATTGTTATTATTATTATTATTATTATTATTATTATTATTATTATTATTATTATTATTATTATTATTATTATTAAAAACTTATATTAAACAGACAGAAAACGTCGTATTCTGACACAACTTAAAACACTGATCACACATGATCTTTTGCATAGAAATGAGAAAACGCTCATATAACACAAAATAAGCTTCATTTTGGCTTAGAAAACTAAGCTTACTTTTACTATTACTATTATTTTTATTTTTATTATTATTATTATTATTACTATTATTATTATTATTATTATTATTATTATTATTATTATTATTATTATTATTATTATTATTATTAATATTATTATTATTAAAGACCGATTATAACTTTTGTATAGTAAATGTTTTTATACCAGTTTTAAAATGAGTTATTAATTTTAGACAATTTCTTGCCTAAAAACACAGATCACAGATGATCTCTTGCATAGAAATGAGAAAACGCTTAGATAACACAAAATAAGCATCATTTTTGCTTAGAAAAACTAAGCTTTAATTTAGAAAAAAATTTATTATTATAAGTATTATTATCATTATTATTATTATTATTATTATTATTATTATTGTTTCTTTTATTACTATTATTATTATTATTATTATTATTATTATTAACTTTTGTATAGTAAATGTTTTTATACCAGTTTTAAAATGAGTTATTAATTTTATTCAATTTCTTGCCTAAAAACACAGATCACAGATGATCTCTTGCATAGAAATGAGAAAACGCTCATATAACACACAAAATAAGCATCATTTTTGCTTAGAAAAACTAAGCTTTAATTTAGAAAGAAATTCATTATTATAAGTATTATTATCATTATTATTATTATTATTTCTTTTATTACTATTATTATTATTATTATTATTATTATTATTATTATTACTATTATTATTATTATTATTATTACTATTATTATTATTATTATTATTATTATTATTAACTTTTGTATAGTAAATGTTTTTATACCAGTTTTAAAATGAGTTATTAATTTTAGACAATTTCTTGCCTAAAAATACAGATCACAGATGATTTCTTGCATAGAAATGAGAAAGCGCTCATATAACACACAAAATAAGCTTCATTTTTGCTTAGAAAACTAAGCTTACTTTTATTTCTATTATTATTTTTATTATTATTATTATTATTATTATTATTATTATTATTATTATTATTATTATTATTATTATTATTATTATTATTATTATTGTTATTATTATTATTATTATTATTATTGTTATTATTATTATTATTATTATTAAAAACTTATATTAAACAGACAGAAAACGTCGTATTCTGACACAAAAAAACGAATTACGTTATAGACTTGACGAGAACGGCGTATCTCGGACTCTTATAGGACTCTTATAGGGTCAAAAATTATCAGTTTGGATTAAAACAAATTATTTTTGTTGACTCTCAGTCTGAATTGTTCATCAGTTCAAACAAAAACGGCTTACTTTAGACGATCTTTTGCTTTGAACAAGAAAACTTACATCGAACAGACTAAAAACGTATTAATCTGGCATAAAAGAGCAATTTATGTATCACTTTGGATAAAAGCAGCTAATCCTATTCGTTTCATTGCTTAAAATAGACAAAATTGTTAATAAATCTAACGAAAACGCTGTATTCTAGCACAAAATACTAATTACATTATAGTTTCGACGAGAATAGCTTATTTGGAATGATTCTATGCTTCCAAACGAGTAAATTTTTAATAAACAGATGCCAAACATCATGTTTTGTCCTATAAAGACATTTTATATTGCAGTTTGTATTAAAACAAAATATTTTCGTTGATTCTTTGTTAGAAGCAGCAAACCTAACATTAAAGAATCTGAAAACTTTGTATTCGTACACAAACCACCGAATTTTGTTTCAGTTTAGACAAAAACGGTTGATTTTCGACAATATTTTGCTTTGAACAAGAAAGCTTATATCAAACTGACTAAAAACGTCTTATTTTAGCACAAAACAAAAGATTTGCGTTATAGTCTTAAAGCTGATTCATGCCACAGTTTGGATAAAAACCAATTATTTTTGTTAATTCATTGTTACAAACAAGAAACCTTACATCAAAGAAACTGAAAACCCCTTATTTAGGCACAGAAATTCGAATTACGTTTCAGTCTGGACAAAAACTGCTTATTTTAGACGATCCTTTGTTTTGAACACGAAAACTTACATTAAAAAGATTAAAAACGTCTTATTCTGGCTGAAAACTGCAAATTATATATTACTCTAGATAAAAGCAATTTATCCTGATTACTCCTTTACTTAGAATAGAGTAAACTTGTATAAAACTTAATGAAAACTTTAAATTTCGTCTCAAAGAAATAATTTACGTTATAGTTTTGACCAGCACTGTTTATTTCAAACGAAATTATGATTCGAAACTAATGAACTTTTATGGGGCAGATGCAAAACCACATATTACCATATAAAGCGTTGTTTTAAAGCAAAGTATTACCTTTTGCAACAAGAAATTTCACGTCAAAGAAACTGAAAACATCGTATCCATGCACAAATATCGAATTACGTATCAGTTTAGGCAAATACAGCTTATTTTAAACGATTGCTTGCTATAAACAAGAAAAATTTTATCAAACATATTGAAAATGTCTTATTCTCGAAAATAAGAGCAAATTATGTATCAGTTTTAACAAAAGCGGATTACTCTGTTTGATTCTATGCTTAGAGTAGAGTAAACTACTATAAAACGTAATGAAAACTCTATATTCAAGCTCAAAAGAACAAATTACGTCATAGTTTTGACAAAAAAAAATTATTTCGGACGACTACATATTTCGAAGTAAGCAAACTTTAATTGAACAAGTGCAAAAGCTAATACTTTGCTTTAAAATAACGATTTATGTGGTAATATGGTATTTTGCATCTGTCCTATAAAAGTTTACTCGTTTCGCTCCATTGAATCATTCGAAATAAATTATTTTGACACAACAACGAAAATAATTTTTTTGTTTAAACTGTAACATGTCGTTTTTATAAAACGAACTAAGACGTTTGGCATCTGTTTAGTGAAAGTTTTCTCGTTTGGGGGCATAAAATCGTTTGAAATTAACAGTTCTGGTCAAAACTATAACGTAAATTATTTCTTTGAGACGAAATTTAAAGTTTTCATTAAGTTTTATACAAGTTTGCTCTATTCTAAGCAAAGGAGTAATCAGGATAAACTGCTTTTATCCAAAGTAATACATAATTTGCAGTTTTGAGCCAGAATAAGACGTTTTTAATCTTTTTAATGTAAGTTTTCGTGTTCAAAAGAAAGAATCGTCTAAAATAAGCAATTTGTGTCCAGACTGAAACGTAATTTGATTTTCTGGGCCTGAATAAGAGATTTTCAGTTTCTTTGATGTAAGGTTTCTTGTTTGTAACAATGAATAAACGAAAATCATTGGTTTTAATCCAAACTGTGACATAAATCGTTTTTTAAAGGCGAAATCAGACGTTTTGTCTCTGTTCAGTGAAAGTATAGTGGTTTCAAAGCATAGAATCGTTTGAAATTAACAGTTCTCGTCAAGACTATAACGCAAATCTTTAAAGTGATACAAAGAAATAATTTACGTAATAGTTTTGACCAGAACTGTTAATTTCAAACGATTTTATGCCCCCAAACGAGAAAACTTTCACTAAACAGATGCCAAACGTCTTAGTTCGTTTTATAAAAGCGACTTATGTTACAGTTTAAACAAAAACAAATTATTTGTGTTGTTGTTGCGTCAAAATAATTTATTTCTAATGATTCAATGGAGCGAAACGGGTAAACTTTTATAGGACAGATGCAAAATACCATATTACCACATAAATCATTATTTTAAAGCAAAGTATTAGCTTTTGCACATGTTCAATTAAAGTTTGCTTACTTCGAAGTATGTAATCGTCCGAAATATTTTTTTTTGTCAAAACTATAACGTAATTTGTTCTTTTGAGCTTAAATATAGAGTTTTCATTACGTTTTATAGTAGTTTACTCTACTCTAAGCATAGAATCAAACAGAGTAATCCGCTTTTGTTAAAACTGATACATAATTTGCTCTTATTTTCGAGAATAAGACGTTTTCAATATGCTTGATAAAATTTTTCTTGTTTATAGCAAGGAATCGTTTAAAATAAGCTGTATTTGCCTAAACTGATACGTAATTAGATATTTATGTATGGATACAAAGTTTTCAGTTTCTTTGACGTGAAATTTCTTGTTGCAAAAGGTAATACTTTGCTTTAAAACAACGCTTTATATGGTAATATGTGGTTTTGCATCTGCCCCATAAAAGTTCATTAGTTTCGAATCATAATTTCGTTTGAAATAAACAGTGCTGGTCAAAACTATAACGTAAATTATTTCTTTGAGACGAAATTTAAAGTTTTCATTAAGTTTTATACAAGTTTACTCTATTCTAAGTAAAGGAGTAATCAGGATAAATTGCTTTTATCTAGAGTAATATATAATTTGCAGTTTTCAGCCAGAATAAGACGTTTTTAATCTTTTTAATGTAAGTTTTTGTATTCAAAACAAAGGATCGTCTAAAGTAAGCAGTTTTTGTCCAGACTGAAACGTAATTCGAATCTCTGTGCCTGAATAAGGGGTTTTCAGTTACTTTGATGTAAGGTTTATGTTTGTAACAATGAATTAACGAAAATAATTGGTTTTTATCCAAACTGTGGCATGAATCGTTTTTAAAAGGCGAAATAAGATGTTTTTCCTCTGTACAGTGAAAGTTTACTCGTTTCAAAGCATAGAACCGTTTGAAATTAACAGCTCTCGTTAAGACTATAACGCAAATCTTTTGTTTTGTGCTAAAATAAGACGTTTTTAGTCAGTTTGATATAAGCTTTCTTGTTCAAAGCAAAATATTGTCGAAAATCAACCGTTTTTGTCTAAACTGAAACAAAATTCGGTGGTTTGTGTCCGAATACAAAGTTTTCAGATTCTTTAATGTTAGGTTTGCTGCTTCTAACAAAGAATCAACGAAAATATTTTGTTTTAATACAAACTGCAATATAAAATGTCTTTATAGGACAAAACATGATGTTTGGCATCTGTTTATTAAAAATTTACTCGTTTGGAAGCATAGAATCATTCCAAATAAGCTATTCTCGTCGAAACTATAATGTAATTAGTATTTTGTGCTAGAATACAGCGTTTTTGTTAGATTTATTAACAATTTTGTCTATTTTAAGCAATGAAACGAATAGGATTAGCTGCCTTTATCCAAAGTGATACATAAATTGCTCTTTTATGCCAGATTAATACGTTTTTAGTCTGTTCGATGTAAGTTTTCTTGTTCAAAGCAAAAGATCGTCTAAAGTAAGCCGTTTTTGTTTGAACTGATGAACAATTCAGACTGAGAGTCAACAAAAATAATTTGTTTTAATCCAAACTGATAATTTTTGACCCTATAAGAGTCCTATAAGAGTCCGAGATACGCCGTTCTCGTCAAGTCTATAACGTAATTCGTTTTTTTGTGTCAGAATACGACGTTTTCTGTCTGTTTAATATAAGTTTTTAATAATAATAATAATAATAACAATAATAATAATAATAATAATAACAATAATAATAATAATAATAATAATAATAATAATAATAATAATAGTAATAATAATAATAATAATAATAGTAATAATAATAATAATAATAATAATAATAATAATAATAATAATAATGATAATAATACTTATAATAATGAATTTCTTTCTAAATTAAAGCTTAGTTTTTCTAAGCAAAAATGATGCTTATTTTGTGTGTTATATGAGCGTTTTCTCATTTCTATGCAAGAGATCATCTGTGATCTGTGTTTTTAGGCAAGAAATTGAATAAAATTAATAACTCATTTTAAAACTGGTATAAAAACATTTACTATACAAAAGTTAATAATAATAATAATAATAATAATATTAATAATAATAATAATAATAATAGTAATAAAAGAAACAATAATAATAATAATAATAATGATAATAATACTTATAATAATAAATTTCTTTCTAAATTAAAGCTTAGTTTTTCTAAGCAAAAATGATGCTTATTTTGTGTTATCTGAGCGTTTTCTCATTTCTATGCAAGAGATCATCTGTGATCTGTGTTTTTAGGCAAGAAATTGTCTAACATTAATAACTCATTTTAAAACTGGTATAAAAACATTTACTATACAAAAGTTATAATCGGTCTTTAATAAGAATAATATTAATAATAATAATAATAATAATAATAATAATAATAATAATAATAATAATAATAGTAATAATAATAATAAAAATAATAGTAATAATAATAATAATAATAAAAATAAAAATAATAGTAGTAGCAAAAGTAAGCTTAGTTTTCTAAGCCAAAATGAAGCTTATTTTGTGTTATATGAGCGTTTTCTCATTTCTATGCAAAAGATCATGTGTGATCTGTGTTTTTAGGCAATCTAAGCCATTTTATAGTTTTTAATATTTAACAAAAATTTGCTTTAAAATAAAATGTTTGAAAAACCGAAATTAAACTAAATTAATTGTGTCTAACACTTTAGTAGAGGAAAAAGGAGGAGACATAAAAGTCACTAAAGTCTTAAAGTTGTCTTTAGTCGTCATATTAATAACAATAACATTTATAATAACAATACTAGTAGTACTAAATTTGCTTAAATGCAAGCGCTTAATTAAGGTAACAGTTTTTTTGTTTTTTGCCTATATCTCGAAAACAGTTACTCCTATCAATTTTTACTTTTTCACCAAAATTAAAGGTGATAAAATTTCCTACAAAATAGTTTCATGTAGAACTAACCATAAGCGAGATATAAGTTTGAAAATAATTATTAATTAAAAAAAAGTGTTTTAACAGAAAATGTCTTGTGATTTAAAATACACTTAATTTGTTGGGTCCAATACTTTATTAGAAGAAAAAGGAGGTGACATAAAAGTCACTGAAGTCTTCAGAGTCGTTTTTAAATGCTGCATTTTTGACTTCGTCTCAAACATTGAAAACTGAATTACATTTTTGTTCAGTAACAGTTACAGTTTTCTTATTGGTTTTTTGCTTATATCTCGAAAACAGTTACTCCTATCAAATTTTATCTTTCTTTCAAAATTAAAGCTGATAAAATTTCCAACAAAATAGTTATTTACATTTTTCTTGTAGGACCAAGCATAAACGAGTTATAGAGTTGGATATAAATAATATTTAACAAAAATTTGCTTTAAAATAAAATGCTTGAAAAACCGGAATTAAACTAAATTAATTGTGTCTAACACTTTAGTAGAGGAAAAAGGAGAAGACATAAAAGTCACTAAATGTTTCAGAGTCGTCTTTAGTCGTCATATTAATAACAATAACATTAATAATAATAATACTAATAGTACTAAATTTGCTTATATGCAAACGCTTAATTAACGTAACATTTTTTTGGTTTCTTGCTTATATCTCGAAAACAGTTACTCCTATCAATTTTTATCTTTTTTTCAAAATTAAAGCTAATAAAATTTCCTACAAAATAGTTATTTGCATTTTTTTGTAGGACCAACCATAAGCGAGTTATAGAGTTGGATATAAATAATATTTAACAAAAATTTGCTTTAAAATAAAATGTTTGAAAAACCGAAATTAAACTAAATTAATTGAGTCTAACACTTTAGTAGAGGAAAAAGAAAAAGACATAAAAGTCACTAAAGGTTTCAGAGTTGTCTTTAGTTGTCATATTAATAACAATAACATTAATAATAATAATACTAATAGTACTAAGTTTGCTTATATGCAAACGCTTAATTAAGGTAACAGTGTTTTGGTTTCTTGCTTATATCTCGAAAACAGTTACTCCTATCAATTTTTATCTTTTTACTAAAATTCAAGCTGATAAAATTTCCTACAAAATAGTTATTTGCATTTTTCATGTGGGACTAACCATAAGCGAGATATATGATTGAAAATAATTAATATTTAAAAAAAAAGTGCTTTAACAGAAAATGTCTTGTGATTTAAAATACACTTAATTTATTGGGTCCAATACTTTATTAGAAGAAAAAGGAAGTGACATAAAAGTCACTAAAGTCTTCAGAGTCGTTTTTAAATGCTGCAGTTTCGTCTTCGTCTCAAACATTGAAAACTGAATTACATTTTTGTTCAGTAACAGTCACAGTTTTCTTATTGGTTTTTTGCTTATATCTCGAAAACAGTTAATCCTATCAATTTTTATCTTTCTGTCAAAATTAAAGCTGATAAAATTTCCTACAAAATAGTTATTTGCATTTTTCTTGTAGGACCAACCATAAGCGAGTTATAGAGTTGGATATAAATAATATTTAACAAAAATTTGCGTTAAAATAAAATGTTTGAAAAACTGAAATTAAACTAATTGAATTGTGTCTAACACTTTAGTAGAGGAAAAAGAAGAAGACATAAAAGTCACTAAAGGTTTCAAAGTTGTCTTTAATCGTCATATTAATAACAATAACATTAATAATAATAATACTAATAGTACTAAATTTGCTTATATGCAAACGCTTAATTAAGGTAACAGTGTTTTGGTTTCTTGCTCATATCTCGAAAACAGTTACTCCTATCAATTTTTATCTTTTTACTAAAATTCAAGCTGATAAAATTTCCTACAAAATAGTTATTTGCATTTTTTATGTAGGACTAACCATAAGCGAGATATAAGATTGAAAATAATTAATATTTAAAAAAGAAGTGCTTTAACAGAAAATGTCTTGTGATTTAAAATACACTTAATTTATTAGGTCCAATTCTTTATTAAAAAAAAAAGGGGGGTGACATATAAGTCACTGAAGTCTTCAGAGTCGATTTTAAATGCTGCATTTTCGTCTTCGTCTCAAACATTGAAAACTGAACTACATTTTTGTTCTGAAACGGTAACAGTTTTTACTTTGGTTTTTTGCTTATATCTCGAAAACAGTTACTCCTATCAATTTTTATCTTTCTTTCAAAATTAAAGCTGATAACATTTCCTACAAAATAGTTATTTGCATTTTTCTTGTAGGACCAACCATAAGCGAGTTATAAAGTTGGATATAAATAATATTTAACAAAAACTTGCTTAAAAATAAAATGTTTGAAATACTGAAATTAAACTAAATTAATTGTGTCTAACACTTTAGTAGAGAAAAAAGAAAAAGACATAAAAGTCACCAAAGTCTTCGGAATCGTTTTTAGTCGTCATATTAATAACAATAACATTAATAATAATAATACTAATAGTACTAAATCTGCTTATATGCAAGCGCTTTATTAAGGTAACAGTTTTTTGGTTTCTTGCTTATATCTCGAAAACAGTTACTCCTATGAATTTTTGTCTTTCTTTCAAAATTAAAGCTGATAAAATATTCTACAAAATAGTTATTTGCATTTTTCTTGTAGGACCAACCACAAGCGAGTTATAGAGTTGGATATAAATAATATTTAACAAAAATTTGCTTTAAAATAAAATGTTTGAAAAACTGAAATTAAACTAATTTAACTGTGTCTAACACTTTAGTAGAGAAAAAAGGAAAAGACATAAAAGTCACTAAAGGTTTCAGAGTTGTCTTTAGTTGTCATATTAATAACAATAACATTAATAATAATAATACTAATAGTACTAAATTTGCTTATATGCAAACGCTTAATAAAGGTAACAGTGTTTTGGTTTCTTGCTTATATCTCGAAAACAGTTACTCCTATCAATTTTTATCTTTTTACTAAAATTCAAGCTGATAAAATTTCCTACAAAATAGTTATTTGCATTTTTCATGTGGGACTAACCATAAGCGAGATATATGATTGAAAATAATTAATATTTAAAAAAAAAGTGCTTTAACAGAAAATGTCTTGTGATTTAAAATACACTTAATTTATTGGGTCCAATACTTTATTAGAAGAAAAAGGAAGTGACATAAAAGTCACTAAAGTCTTCAGAGTCGTTTTTAAATGCTGCAGTTTCGTCTTCGTCTCAAACATTGAAAACTGAATTACATTTTTGTTCAGTAACAGTCACAGTTTTCTTATTGGTTTTTTGCTTATATCTCGAAAACAGTTAATCCTATCAATTTTTATCTTTCTGTCAAAATTAAAGCTGATAAAATTTCCTACAAAATAGTTATTTGCATTTTTCTTGTAGGACCAACCATAAGCGAGTTATAGAGTTGGATATAAATAATATTTAACAAAAATTTGCGTTAAAATAAAATGTTTGAAAAACTGAAATTAAACTAATTGAATTGTGTCTAACACTTTAGTAGAGGAAAAAGAAGAAGACATAAAAGTCACTAAAGGTTTCAAAGTTGTCTTTAATCGTCATATTAATAACAATAACATTAATAATAATAATACTAATAGTACTAAATTTGCTTATATGCAAACGCTTAATTAAGGTAACAGTGTTTTGGTTTCTTGCTCATATCTCGAAAACAGTTACTCCTATCAATTTTTATCTTTTTACTAAAATTCAAGCTGATAAAATTTCCTACAAAATAGTTATTTGCATTTTTTATGTAGGACTAACCATAAGCGAGATATAAGATTGAAAATAATTAATATTTAAAAAAGAAGTGCTTTAACAGAAAATGTCTTGTGATTTAAAATACACTTAATTTATTAGGTCCAATTCTTTATTAAAAAAAAAAGGGGGGTGACATATAAGTCACTGAAGTCTTCAGAGTCGATTTTAAATGCTGCATTTTCGTCTTCGTCTCAAACATTGAAAACTGAACTACATTTTTGTTCTGAAACGGTAACAGTTTTTACTTTGGTTTTTTGCTTATATCTCGAAAACAGTTACTCCTATCAATTTTTATCTTTCTTTCAAAATTAAAGCTGATAACATTTCCTACAAAATAGTTATTTGCATTTTTCTTGTAGGACCAACCATAAGCGAGTTATAAAGTTGGATATAAATAATATTTAACAAAAACTTGCTTAAAAATAAAATGTTTGAAATACTGAAATTAAACTAAATTAATTGTGTCTAACACTTTAGTAGAGAAAAAAGAAAAAGACATAAAAGTCACCAAAGTCTTCGGAATCGTTTTTAGTCGTCATATTAATAACAATAACATTAATAATAATAATACTAATAGTACTAAATCTGTTTATATGCAAGCGCTTTATTAAGGTAACAGTTTTTTGGTTTCTTGCTTATATCTCGAAAACAGTTACTCCTATGAATTTTTGTCTTTCTTTCAAAATTAAAGCTGATAAAATATTCTACAAAATAGTTATTTGCATTTTTCTTGTAGGACCAACCACAAGCGAGTTATAGAGTTGGATATAAATAATATTTAACAAAAATTTGCTTTAAAATAAAATGTTTGAAAAACTGAAATTAAACTAATTTAACTGTGTCTAACACTTTAGTAGAGAAAAAAGGAAAAGACATAAAAGTCACTAAAGGTTTCAGAGTTGTCTTTAGTTGTCATATTAATAACAATAACATTAATAATAATAATACTAATAGTACTAAATTTGCTTATATGCAAACGCTTAATAAAGGTAACAGTGTTTTGGTTTCTTGCTTATATCTCGAAAACAGTTACTCCTATCAATTTTTATCTTTTTACTAAAATTCAAGCTGATAAAATTTCCTACAAAATAGTTATTTGCATTTTTCATGTAGGACTAACCATAAGCGAGATATATGATTGAAAATAATTAATATTTAAAAAAAAAGTGCTTTAACAGAAAATGTCTTGTGATTTAAAATACACTTAATTTATTGGGTCCAATACTTTATTAGAAGAAAAAGGAAGTGACATAAAAGTCACTGAAGTCTTCAGAGTCGTTTTTAAATGCTGCAGTTTCGTCTTCGTCTCAAACATTGAAAACTGAATTACATTTTTGTTCAGTAACAGTCACAGTTTTCTTATTGGTTTTTTGCTTATATCTCGAAAACAGTTACTCCTATCAATTTTTATCTTTCTGTCAAAATTAAAGCTGATAAAATTTCCTACAAAATAGTTATTTGCATTTTTCTTGTAGGACCAACCATAAGCGAGTTATAGAGTTGGATATAAATAATATTTAACAAAAATTTGCTTTAAAATAAAATGTTTGAAAAACTGAAATTAAACTAATTTAATTGTGTCTAACACTTTAGTAGAGGAAAAAGAAGAAGACATAAAAGTCACTAAAGGTTTCAAAGTTGTCTTTAATCGTAATATTAATAACAATAACATTAATAATAATAATACTAATAGTACTAAATTTGCTTATATGCAAACGCTTAATTAAGGTAACAGTGTTTTGGTTTCTTGCTTATATCTCGAAAACAGTTACTCCTATCAATTTTTATCTTTTTACTAAAATTAAAGCTGATAAAATTTCCTACAAAATAGTTAATTGCATTTTTAATGTAGGACTAACCATAAGCGAGATATAAGTTTGAAAATAATTAAAATTTAAAAAAAAGTGCTTCAACAGAAAATGTCTTGTGATTTAAAATACACTTAATTTATTGGGTCCAATACTTTATTAGAAGAAAAAAGAGGTGACAGAAAGGTCACTGAAGTCTTTAGAGTCGTTTGTAAATGCTGCATTTTCGTCTTCGTCTCAAACATTGAAAACTGAATTACATTTTTGTTCAGTAACTGTTACAGTTTTCTTATTGGTTTTTTGCTTATATCTCGAAAACAGTTACTCCTATCAATTTTTATCTTTCTTTTAAAATTAAAGCTGATAAAGCTTCCTACAAAATAGTTGTTTGCATTTTTCTTGTAGGACCAACCATAAGCGAGTTATAGAGTTGGATATAAATAATATTTAACAAAAATTTGCTTTAAATAAAATGTTTGAAAAACCGAAATTAAACTAAATTAATTGAGTCTAACACTTTAGTAGAGGAAAAAGAAAAAGACATAAAAGTCACTAAAGGTTTCAGAGTTGTCTTTAGTTGTCATATTAATAACAATAACATTAATAATAATAATACTAATAGTACTAAATTTGCTTATATGCAAACGCTTAATTAAGGTAACAGTGTTTTGGTTTCTTGCTTATATCTCGAAAACAGTTACTCCTATCAATTTTTATCTTTTTACTAAAATTCAAGCTGATAAAATTTCCTACAAAATAGTTATTTGCATTTTTCATGTAGGACTAACCATAAGCGAGATATATGATTGAAAATAATTAATATTTAAAAAAAAAGTGCTTTAACAGAAAATGTCTTGTGATTTAAAATACACTTAATTTATTGGGTCCAATACTTTATTAGCAGAAAAAGGAAGTGACATAAAAGTCACTGAAGTCTTCAGAGTCGTTTTTAAATGCTGCAGTTTCGTCTTCGTCTCAAACATTGAAAACTGAATTACATTTTTGTTCAGTAACAGTCACAGTTTTCTTATTGGTTTTTTGCTTATATCTCGAAAACAGTTACTCCTATCAATTTTTATCTTTCTGTCAAAATTAAAGCTGATAAAATTTCCTACAAAATAGTTATTTGCATTTTTCTTGTTGCACCAACCATAAGCGAGTTATAGAGTTGGATATAAATAATATTTAACAAAAATTTGCTTTAAAATATAATGTTTGAAAAACTGAAATTAAACTAATTTAATTGTGTCTAACACTTTAGTAGAGGAAAAAGAACATAAAAGTCACTAAAGGTTTCAAAGTTGTCTTTAATCGTCATATTAATAACAATAACATTAATAATAATAATACTAATAGTACTAAATTTGCTTATATGCAAACGCTTAATTAAGGTAACAGTGTTTTGGTTTCTTGCTCATATCTCGAAAACAGTTACTCCTATCAATTTTTATCTTTTTACTAAAATTCAAGCTGATAAAATTTCCTACAAAACAGTTATTTGCATTTTTTATGTAGGACTAACCATAAGCGAGATATAAGATTGAAAATAATTAATATTTAAAAAAGAAGTGCTTTAACAGAAAATGTCTTGTGATTTAAAATACACTTAATTTATTAGGTCTAATTCTTTATTAAAAAAAAAGGGGGTGACTGAAGTCTTCAGAGTCGATTTTAAATGCTGCATTTTCGTCTTCGTCTCAAATATTGAAAACTGAATTACATTTTTGTTCTGAAACGGTAACAGTTTTTACTTTGGTTTTTTGCTTATATCTCGAAAACAGTTACTCCTATCAATTTTTATCTTTCTTTCAAAATTAAAGCTGATAACATTTCCTACAAAATAGTTATTTGCATTTTTCTTGTAGGACCAACCATAAGCGAGTTATAAAGTTGGATATAAATAATATTTAACAAAAACTTGCTTAAAAATAAAATGTTTGAAATACTGAAATTAAACTAAATTAATTGTGTCTAACACTTTAGTAGAGAAAAAAGAAAAAGACATAAAAGTCACCAAAGTCTTCAGAATCGTTTTTAGTCGTCATATTAATAACAATAACATTAATAATAATAATACTAATAGTACTAAATCTGCTTATATGCAAGCGCTTTATTAAGGTAACAGTTTTTTGGTTTCTTGCTTATATCTCGAAAACTGTTACTCCTATGAATTTTTGTCTTTCTTTCAAAATTAAAGCTGATAAAATATTCTACAAAATAGTTATTTGCATTTTTCTTGTAGGACCAACCATAAGCGAGTTATAGAGTTGGATATAAATAATATTTAACAAAAATTTGCTTTAAAATAAAATGTTTGAAAAACTGAAATTAAACTAATTTAACTGTGTCTAACACTTTAGTAGAGAAAAAAGGAAAAAACATAAAAGTCACTAAAGGTTTCAGAGTTGTCTTTAGTTGTCATATTAATAACAATAACATTAATAATAATAATACTAATAGTACTAAATTTGCTTATATGCAAACGCTTAATTAAGGTAACAGTGTTTTGGTTTCTTGCTTATATCTCGAAAACAGTTACTCCTATTAATTTTTATCTTTTTACTAAAATTCAAGCTGATAAAATTTCCTACAAAATAGTTATTTGCATTTTTCATGTAGGACTAACCATAAGCGAGATATATGATTGAAAATAATTAATATTTAAAAAAAAAGTGCTTTAACAGAAAATGTCTTGTGATTTAAAATACACTTAATTTATTGGGTCCAATACTTTATTAGAAGAAAAAGGAAGTGACATAAAAGTCACTGAAGTCTTCAGAGTCGTTTTTAAATGCTGCAGTTTCGTCTTCGTCTCAAACATTGAAAACCGAATTACATTTTTGTTCAGTAACAGTCACAGTTTTCTTATTGGTTTTTTGCTTATATCTCGAAAACAGTTACTTCTATCAATTTTTATCTTTTTTTCAAAATTAAAGCTGATAAAATTTCCTACAAAATAGTTATTTGCATTTTTCTTGTAGGACCAACCATAAGCGAGTTATAGAGTTGGATATAAATAATATTTAACAAAAATTTGCTTTAAAATAAAATGTTTGAAAAACTGAAATTAAACTAATTTAATTGTGTCTAACACTTTAGTAGAGAAAAAAGAAGAAGACATAAAAGTCACTAAAGGTTTCAAAGAGGTCTTTAATCGTAATATTAATAACAATAACATTAATAATAATAATACTAATAGTACTAAATTTGCTTATATGCAAACGCTTAATTAAGGTAACAGTGTTTTGGTTTCTTGCTTATATCTCGAAAACAGTTACTCCTATCAATTTTTATCTTTTTACTAAAATTAAAGCTGATAAAATTTCCTACAAAATAGTTAATTGCATTTTTAATGTAGGACTAACCATAAGCGAGATATAAGTTTGAAAATAATTAAAATTTAAAAAAAAGTGCTTCAACAGAAAATGTCTTGTGATTTAAAATACACTTTATTTATTGGGTCCAATACTTTATTAGAAGAAAAAAGAGGTGACAAAAAGGTCACTGAAGTCTTTAGAGTCGTTTGTGAATGCTGCATTTTCGTCTTCGTCTCAAACATTGAAAACTGAATTACATTTTTGTTCAGTAACAGTCACAGTTTTCTTATTGGTTTTTTGCTTATATCTCGAAAACAGTTACTCCTATCAATTTTTATCTTTCTTTTAAAATTAAAGCTGATAAAGCTTCCTACAAAATAGTTGTTTGCATTTTTCTTGTAGGACCAACCATAACCGAGTTATAGAGTTGGATATAAATAATATTTAACAAAAATTTGCTTTAAATAAAATGTTTGAAAAACCGAAATTAAACTAAATTAATTGAGTCTAACACTTTAGTAGAGAAAAAAGAAAAAGACATAAAAGTCACCAAAGTCTTCAGAATCGTTTTTAGACGTCATATTAATAACAATAACATTAATAATAATAATACTAATAGTACTAAATCTGCTTATATGCAAGCGCTTTATTAAGGTAACAGTTTTTTGGTTTCTTGCTTATATCTCGAAAACAGTTACTCCTATCAATTTTTATCTTTCTGTCAAAATTAAAGCTGATAAAATTTCCAACAAAATAGTTATTTGCATTTTTCTTGTAGGACCAACCATAAGCGAGTTATAGAGTTGGATATAAATAATATTTAACAAAAATTTGCTTTAAAATAAAATGTTTGAAAAACTGAAATTAAACTAATTTAATTGTGTCTAACACTTTAGTAGAGGAAAAAGAAGAAGACATAAAAGTCACTAAAGGTTTCAATGTTGTCTATAATCGTCATATTAATAACAATAACATTAATAATAATAATACTAATAGTACTAAATTTGCTTATATGCAAACGCTTAATTAAGGTAACAGTGTTTTGGTTACTTGCTCATATCTCGAAAACAGTTACTCCTATCAATTTTTATCTTTCTTTCAAAATTAAAGCTGATAACATTTCCTACAAAATAGTTATTTGCATTTTTCATGTAGGACTAACCATAAGCGAGATATATGATTGATAATAATTAATATTTAAAACAAATGTGCTTTAACAGAAAATGTCTTGTGATTTAAAATACACTTAATTTATTGGGTCCAATACTTTTTTAGAAGAAAAAAAAAGTGACATAAAAGTCACTGAAGTCTTCAGAGTCGTTTTTAAATGCTGCAGTTTCGTCTTCGTCTCAAACATTGAAAACTGAATTACATTTTTGTTCAGTAACAGTCACAGTTTTCTTATTGGTTTTTTGCTTATATCTCGAAAACAGTTACTCCTATCAATTTTTATCTTTCTGTCAAAATTAAAGCTGATAAAATTTCCTACAAAATAGTTATTTGCATTTTTCTTGTAGGACCAACCATAAGCGAGTTATAGAGTTGGATATAAATAATATTTAACAAAAATTTGCTTTAAAATAAAATGTTTGAAAAACTGAAATTAAACTAATTTAATTGTGTCTAACACTTTAGTAGAGAAAAAAGAAGAAGACATAAAAGTCACTAAAGGTTTCAAAGAGGTCTTTAATCGTAATATTAATAACAATAACATTAATAATAATAATACTAATAGTACTAAATTTGCTTATATGCAAACGCTTAATTAAGGTAACAGTGTTTTGGTTTCTTGCTCATATCTCGAAAACAGTTACTCCTATCAATTTTTATCTTTCTTTCAAAATTAAAGCTGATAACATTTCCTACAAAATAGTTATTTGCATTTTTCATGTAGGACTAACCATAAGCGAGATATATGATTGAAAATAATTAATATTTAAAACAAAAGTGCTTTAACAGAAAATGTCTTGTGATTTAAAATACACTTAATTTATTGGGTCCAATACTTTTTTAGAAGAAAAAAAAAGTGACATAAAAGTCACTGAAGTCTTCAGAGTCGTTTTTAAATGCTGCATTTTCGTCTTCGTCTCAAACATTGAAAACTGAATTACATTTTTGTTCTGAAACGGTAACAGTTTTTACTTTGGTTTTTTGCTTATATCTCGAAAACAGTTACTCCTATCAATTTTTATCTTTTTTTCAAAATTAAAGCTGATAACATTTCCTACAAAATAGTTATTTGCATTTTTCTTGTAGGACCAACCATAAGCGAGTTATAAAGTTGGATATAAATAATATTTAACAAAAACTTGCTTAAAAATAAAATGTTTAAAATACTGAAATTAAACTAAATTAATTGTGTCTAACACTTTAGTAGAGAAAAAAGAAAAAGACATAAAAGTCACCAAAGTCTTCAGAATCGTTTTTAGTCGTCATATTAATAACAATAACATTAATAATAATAATAATACAAATAGTACTAAATCTGCTTATATGCAAGCGCTTTATTAAGGTAACAGTTTTTTGGTTTGTTGCTTATATCTCGAAAACAGTTACTCCTATGAATTTTTGTCTTTCTTTCAAAATTAAAGCTGATAAAATATTCTACAAAATAGTTATTTGCATTTTTCTTGTAGAACCAACCATAAGCGAGTTATAGAGTTGGATATAAATAATATTTAACAAAAATTTGCTTTAAAATAAAATGTTTGAAAAACTGAAATTAAACTAAATTAATTGTGTCTAACACTTTAGTAGAGGAAAAAGAAGAAGACATAAAAGTCACTAAAGGTTTCAAAGTTGTCTTTAATCGTCATATTAATAACAATAACATTAATAATAATAATACTAATAGTACTAAATTTGCTAATATGCAAACGCTTAATTAAGGTAACAGTGTTTTGGTTTCTTGCTCATATCTCGAAAACAGTTACTCCTATCAACTTTTATCTTTTTACTAAAATTCAAGCTGATAAAATTTCCTACAAAATAATTATTTGCATTTTTTATGTAGGACTAACCATAAGCGAGATATAAGATTGAAAATAATTAATATTTAAAAAAGAAGTGCTTTAACAGAAAATGTCTTGTGATTTAAAATACACTTAATTTATTAGGTCCAATACTTTACTAGAAAAAAAGGGGGTGACATATAAGTCACTGAAGTCTTCAGAGTCGATTTTAAATGCTGCATTTTCGTCTTCGTCTCAAACATTGAAAACTGAATTACATTTTTGTTCTGAAACGGTACAGTTTTTACATTGGTTTTTTGCTTATATCTCGAAAACAGTTACTCCTATCAATTTTTATCTTTCTTTCAAAATTAAAGCTGATAACATTTCCTACAAAATAGTTATTTGCATTTTTCTTGTAGGACCAACCATAAGCGAGTTATAAAGTTGGATATAAATAATATTTAACAAAATCTTGCTTAAAAATAAAATGTTTGAAATACTGAAATTAAACTAAATTAATTGTGTCTAACACTTTAGTAGAGAAAAAAGAAAAAGACATAAAAGTCACCAAAGTCTTCAGAATCGTTTTTAGTCGTCATATTAATAACAATAACATTAATAATAATAATACTAATAGTACTAAATCTGCTTACATGCAAGCGCTTTATTAAGGTAACAGTTTTTTGGTTTCTTGCTTATATCTCGAAAACAGTTACTCCTATGAATTTTTGTCTTTTTTTCAAAATTAAAGCTGATAAAATTTCCTACAAAATAGTTATTTGCATTTTTCTTGTAGGACCAACCATAAGCGAGTTATAGAGTTGGATATAAATAATTTTTAACAAAAATTTGCTTTAAAATAAAATGTTTGAAAAACTGAAATTAAACTAATTTAATTGTGTCTAACACTTTAGTAGAGGAAAAAGGAAAAGACATAAAAGTCACTAAAGGTTTCAGAGTTGTCTTTAGTTGTCATATTAATAACAATAACATTAATAATAATAATACTAATAGTACTAAATTTGCTTATATGCAAACGCTTAATTAAGGTAACAGTGATTTGGTTTCTTGCTTATATCTCGAAAACAGTTACTCCTATCAATTTTTATCTTTTTACTAAAATTCAAGCTGATAAAATTTCCTATAAAATAGTTATTTGCATTTTTCATGTAGGACTAACCATAAGCGAGATATATGATTGAAAATAATTAATATTTAAAAAAAAAGTGCTTTAACAGAAAATGTCTTGTGATTTAAAATACACTTAATTTATTGGGTCCAATACTTTATTAGAAGAAAAAGGAAGTGACATAAAAATCACTGAAGTCTTCAGAGTCGTTTTTAAATGCTGCAGTTTCGTCTTCGTCTCAAACATTGAAAACTGAATTACATTTTTGTTCAGTAACAGTCACAGTTTTCTTATTGGTTTTTTGCTTATATCTCGAAAACAGTTACTCCTATCAATTTTTATCTTTCTTTCAAAATTAAAGCTGATAACATTTCCTACAAAATAGTTATTTGCATTTTTCTTGTAGGACCAACCATAAGCGAGTTATAAAGTTGGATATAAATAATATTTAACAAAAACTTGCTTAAAAATAAAATGTTTGAAATACTGAAATTAAACTAAATTAATTGTGTCTAACACTTTAGTAGAGAAAAAAGAAAAAGACATAAAAGTCACCAAAGTCTTCAGAATCGTTTTTAGTCGTCATATTAATAACAATAACATTAATAATAATAATACTAATAGTACTAAATCTGCTTACATGCAAGCGCTTTATTAAGGTAACAGTTTTTTGGTTTCTTGCTTATATCTCGAAAACAGTTACTCCTATGAATTTTTGTCTTTTTTTCAAAATTAAAGCTGATAAAATTTCCTACAAAATAGTTATTTGCATTTTTCTTGTAGGACCAACCATAAGCGAGTTATAGAGTTGGATATAAATAATTTTTAACAAAAATTTGCTTTAAAATAAAATGTTTGAAAAACTGAAATTAAACTAATTTAATTGTGTCTAACACTTTAGTAGAGGAAAAAGGAAAAGACATAAAAGTCACTAAAGGTTTCAGAGTTGTCTTTAGTTGTCATATTAATAACAATAACATTAATAATAATAATACTAATAGTACTAAATTTGCTTATATGCAAACGCTTAATTAAGGTAACAGTGATTTGGTTTCTTGCTTATATCTCGAAAACAGTTACTCCTATCAATTTTTATCTTTTTACTAAAATTCAAGCTGATAAAATTTCCTATAAAATAGTTATTTGCATTTTTCATGTAGGACTAACCATAAGCGAGATATATGATTGAAAATAATTAATATTTAAAAAAAAAGTGCTTTAACAGAAAATGTCTTGTGATTTAAAATACACTTAATTTATTGGGTCCAATACTTTATTAGAAGAAAAAGGAAGTGACATAAAAATCACTGAAGTCTTCAGAGTCGTTTTTAAATGCTGCAGTTTCGTCTTCGTCTCAAACATTGAAAACTGAATTACATTTTTGTTCAGTAACAGTCACAGTTTTCTTATTGGTTTTTTGCTTATATCTCGAAAACAGTTACTCCTATCAATTTTTATCTTTCTGTCAAAATTAAAGCTGATAAAATTTCCAACAAAATAGTTATTTGCATTTTTCTTGTAGGACCAACCATAAGCGAGTTATAGAGTTGGATATAAATAATATTTAACAAAAATTTGCTTTAAAATAAAATGTTTGAAAAACTGAAATTAAACTAATTTAATTGTGTCTAACACTTTAGTAGAGGAAAAAGAAGAAGACATAAAAGTCACTAAAGGTTTCAAAGTTGTCTTTAATCGTCATATTAATAACAATAACATTAATAATAATAATACTAATAGTACTAAATTTGCTTATATGCAAACGCTTAATTAAGGAAACAGTGTTTTGGTTTCTTGCTCATATCTCGAAAACAGTTACTCCTATCAATTTTTATCTTTCTTTCAAAATTAAAGCTGATAACATTTCCTACAAAATAGTTATTTGCATTTTTCTTGTGGGACCAACCATAAGCGAGTTATAAAGTTGGATATAAATAATATTTAACAAAAACTTGCTTAAAAATAAAATGTTTGAAATACTGAAATTAAACTAAATTAATTGTGTCTAACACTTTAGTAGAGAAAAAAGAAAAAGACATAAAAGTCACCAAAGTCTTCAGAATCGTTTTTAGTCGTCATATTAATAACAATAACATTAATAATAATAATACTAATAGTACTAAATCTGCTTATATGCAAGCGCTTTATTAAGGTAACAGTTTTTTGGTTTCTTGCTTATATCTCGAAAACAGTTACTCCTATGAATTTTTGTCTTTCTTTCAAAATTAAAGCTGATAAAATATTCTACAAAATAGTTATTTGCATTTTTCTTGTAGGACCAACCATAAGCGAGTTATAGAGTTGGATATAAATAATATTTAACAAAAATTTGCTTTAAAATAAAATGTTTGAAAAACTGAAATTAAACTAATTTAACTGTGTCTAACACTTTAGTAGAGAAAAAAGGAAAAGACATAAAAGTCACTAAAGGTTTCAGAGTTGTCTTTAGTTGTCATATTAATAACAATAACATTAACAATAATAATACTAATAGTACTAAATTTGCTTATATGCAAACGCTTAATTAAGGTAACAGTGTTTTGGTTTCTTGCTTATATCTCGAAAACAGTTACTCCTATCAATTTTTATCTTTTTACTAAAATTCAAGCTGATAAAATTTCCTACAAAATAGTTATTTGCATTTTTTATGTAGGACTAACCATAAGCGAGATATAAGATTGAAAATAATTAATATTTAAAAAAGAAGTGCTTTAACAGAAAATGTCTTGTGATTTAAAATACACTTAATTTATTGGGTCCAATACTTTATTAGAAGAAAAAGGAAGTGACATAAAAGTCACTGAAGTCTTCAGAGTCGTTTTTAAATGCTGCAGTTTCGTCTTCGTCTCAAACATTGAAAACCGAATTACATTTTTGTTCAGTAACAGTCACAGTTTTCTTATTGGTTTTTTGCTTATATCTCGAAAACAGTTACTCCTATCAATTTTTATCTTTCTTTCAAAATTAAAGCTGATAAAATTTCCTACAAAATAGTTATTTGCATTTTTCTTGTAGGACCAACCATAAGCGAGTTATAGAGTTGGATATAAATAATATTTAACAAAAATTTGCTTTAAAATAAAATGTTTGAAAAACTGAAATTAAACTAATTTAATTGTGTCTAACACTTTAGTAGAGGAAAAAGAAGACGACATAAAAGTCACTAAAGGTTTCAAAGTTGTCTTTAATCGTCATATTAATAACAATAACATTAATAATAATAATACTAATAGAACTAAATTTGCTTATATGCAAACGCTTAATTAAGGTAACAGTGTTTTGGTTTCTTGCTCATATCTCGAAAACAGTTACTCCTATCAATTTTTATTTTTTTACTAAAATTCAAGCTGATAAAATTTCTTACAAAATAGTTATTTGCATTTTTTATGTAGGACTAACCATAAGCGAGATATAAGATTGAAAATAATTAATATTTAAAAAAGAAGTGCTTTAACAGAAAATGTCTTGTGATTTAAAATACACTTAATTTATTAGGTCCAATACTTTATTAGAAAAAAAAGGGGGTGACATATAAGTCACTGAAGTCTTCAGAGTCGATTTTAAATGCTGCATTTTCGTCTTCGTCTCAAACATTGAAAACTAAATTACATTTTTGTTCTGAAACGGTAACAGTTTTTACTTTGGTTTTTTGCTTATATCTCGAAAACAGTTACTCCTATCAATTTTTATCTTTCTTTCAAAATTAAAGCTGATAACATTTCCTACAAAATAGTTATTTGCATTTTTCTTGTAGGACCAACCATAAGCGAGTTATAAAGTTGGATATAAATAATATTTAACAAAAACTTGCTTAAAAATAAAATGTTTGAAATACTGAAATTAAACTAAATTAATTGTGTCTAACACTTTAGTAGAGAAAAAAGAAAAAGACATAAAAGTCACCAAAGTCTTCAGAATCGTTTTTAGTCGTCATATTAATAACAATAACATTAATAATAATAATACTAACACCACTAAATCTGCTTATATGCAAGCGCTTTATTAAGGTAACAGTTTTTTGGTTTCTTGCTTATATCTCGAAAACAGTTACTCCTATGAATTTTTGTCTTTCTTTCAAAATTAAAGCTGATAAAATATTCTATAAAATAGTTATTTGCATTTTTCTTGAAGGACCAACCATAAGCGAGTTATAGAGTTGGATATAAATAATATATAACAAAAATTTGCTTTAAAATAAAATGTTTGAAAAACTGAAATTAAACTAATTTAACTGTGTCTAACACTTTAGTAGAGGAAAAAGGAAAAGACATAAAAGTCACTAAAGGTTTCAGAGTTGTCTTTAGTTGTCATATTAATAACAATAACATTAATAATAATAATACTAATAGTACTAAATTTGCTTATATGCAAACGCTTAATTAATGTAACAGTGTTTTGGTTTCTTGCTCATATTTCGAAAACAGTTACTCCTATCAATTTTTAACTTTTTACTAAAATTCAAGCTGATAAAATTTCCTACAAAATAGTTATTTGCATTTTTTATGTAGGACTAACCATAAGCGAGATATAAGATTGAAAATAATTAATATTTAAAAAAGAAGTGCTTTAACAGAAAATGTCTTGTCATTTAAAATACACTTAATTTATTAGGTCCAATACTTTATTAAAAAAAAGGGGGTGACATATAAGTCATTGAAGTCTTCAGAGTCGATTTTAAATGCTGCATTTTCGTCTTCGTCTCAAACATTGAAAACTGAATTACATTTTTGTTCTGAAACGGTAACAGTTTTTACTTTGGTTTTTTGCTTATATCTCGAAAACAGTTACTCCTATCAATTTTTATCTTTCTTTCAAAATTAAAGCTGATAACATTTCCTACAAAATAGTTATTTGCATTTTTCTTGTAGGACCAACCATAAGCGAGTTATAAAGTTGGATATAAATAATATTTAACAAAAACTTGCTTAAAAATAAAATGTTTGAAATACTGAAATTAAACTAAATTAATTGTGTCTAACACTTTAGTAGAGAAAAAAGAAATAGACATAAAAGTCACCAAAGTCTTCAGAATCGTTTTTAGTCGTCATATTAATAACAATAACATTAATAATAATAATACTAATAGTACTAAATCTGCTTATATGCAAGCGCTTTATTAAGGTAACAGTTTTTTGGTTTCTTGCTTATATCTCGAAAACAGTTACTCCTATGAATTTTTGTCTTTTTTTCAAAATTAAAGCTGATAAAATATTCTACAAAATAGTTATTTGCATTTTTCTTGTAGGACCAACCATAAGCGAGTTATAGAGTTGGATATAAATAATATTTAACAAAAATTTGCTTTAAAATAAAATGTTTGAAAAACTGAAATTAAACTAATTTAACTGTGTCTAACACTTTAGTAGAGAAAAAAGGAAAAGACATAAAAGTCACTAAAGGTTTCAGAGTTGTCTTTAGTTGTCATATTAATAACAATAACATTAATAATAATAATACTAATAGTACTAAATTTGCTTATATGCAAACGCTTAATTAAGGTAACAGTGTTTTGGTTTCTTGCTTATATCTCGAAAACAGTTACTCCTATCAATTTTTATCTTTTTACTAAAATTCAAGCCGATAAAATTTCCTACAAAATAGTTATTTGCATTTTTCATGTAGGACTAACCATAAGCGAGATATATGATTGAAAATAATTAATATTTAAAAAAAAAGTGCTTTAACAGAAAATGTCTTGTGATTTAAAATACACTTAATTTATTGGGTCCAATAATTTATTAGAAGAAAAAGGAAGTGACATAAAAGTCACTGAAGTCTTCAGAGTCGTTTTTAAATGCTGCAGTTTCGTCTTCGTCTCAAACATTGAAAACCGAATTACATTTTTGTTCAGTAACAGTCACAGTTTTCTTATTGGTTTTTTGCTTATATCTCGAAAACAGTTACTCCTATCAATTTTTATCTTTTTTTCAAAATTAAAGCTGATAAAATTTCCTACAAAATAGTTATTTGCATTTTTCTTGTAGGACCAACCATAAGCGAGTTATAGAGTTGGATATAAATAATATTTAACAAAAATTTGCTTTAAAATAAAATGTTTGAAAAACTGAAATTAAACTAATTCAATTGTGTCTAACACTTTAGTAGAGGAAAAAGAAGATGACATAAAAGTCACTAAAGGTTTCAAAGTTGTCTTTAATCGTCATATTAATAACAATAACATTAATAATAATAATACTGATAGTACTAAATTTGCTTATATGCAAACGCTTAATTAAGGTAACAGTGTTTTGGTTTCTTGCTCATATCTCGAAAACAGTTTCTCCTATCAATTTTTATCTTTTTACTAAAATTCAAGCTGATAAAATTTCTTACAAAATAGTTATTTGCATTTTTTATGTAGGACTAACCATAAGCGAGATATAAGATTGAAAACAATTAATATTTAAAAAAGAAGTGCTTTAACAGAAAATGTCTTGTGATTTAAAATACACTTAATTTATTAGGTCCAATACTTTATTAGAAAAAAAAGGGGGTGACATATAAGTCACTGAAGTCTTCAGAGTCGATTTTAAATGCTGCATTTTCGTCTTCGTCTCAAACATTGAAAACTAAATTACATTTTTGTTCTGAAACGGTAACAGTTTTTACTTTGGTTTTTTGCTTATATCTCGAAAACAGTTACTCCTATCAATTTTTATCTTTCTTTCAAAATTAAAGCTGATAACATTTCCTACAAAATAGTTATTTGCATTTTTCTTGTAGGACCAACCATAAGCGAGTTATAAAGTTGGATATAAATAATATTTAACAAAAACTTGCTTAAAAATAAAATGTTTGAAATACTGAAATTAAACTAAATTAATTGTGTCTAACACTTTAGTAGAGAAAAAAGAAAAAGACATAAAAGTCACCAAAGTCTTCAGAATCGTTTTTAGTCGTCATATTAATAACAATAACATTAATAATAATAATACTAACAGCACTAAATCTGCTTATATGCAAGCGCTTTATTAAGGTAACAGTTTTTTGGTTTCTTGCTTATATCTCGAAAACAGTTACTCCTATGAATTTTTGTCTTTCTTTCAAAATTAAAGCTGATAAAATATTCTATAAAATAGTTATTTGCATTTTTCTTGAAGGACCAACCATAAGCGAGTTATAGAGTTGGATATAAATAATATATAACAAAAATTTGCTTTAAAATAAAATGTTTGAAAAACTGAAATTAAACTAATTTAACTGTGTCTAACACTTTAGTAGAGGAAAAAGGAAAAGACATAAAAGTCACTAAAGGTTTCAGAGTTGTCTTTAGTTGTCATATTAATAACAATAACATTAATAATAATAATACTAATAGTACTAAATTTGCTTATATGCAAACGCTTAATTAATGTAACAGTGTTTTGGTTTCTTGCTCATATTTCGAAAACAGTTACTCCTATCAATTTTTAACTTTTTACTAAAATTCAAGCTGATAAAATTTCCTACAAAATAGTTATTTGCATTTTTTATGTAGGACTAACCATAAGCGAGATATAAGATTGAAAATAATTAATATTTAAAAAAGAAGTGCTTTAACAGAAAATGTCTTGTCATTTAAAATACACTTAATTTATTAGGTCCAATACTTTATTAAAAAAAAGGGGGTGACATATAAGTCATTGAAGTCTTCAGAGTCGATTTTAAATGCTGCATTTTCGTCTTCGTCTCAAACATTGAAAACTGAATTACATTTTTGTTCTGAAACGGTAACAGTTTTTACTTTGGTTTTTTGCTTATATCTCGAAAACAGTTACTCCTATCAATTTTTATCTTTCTTTCAAAATTAAAGCTGATAACATTTCCTACAAAATAGTTATTTGCATTTTTCTTGTAGGACCAACCATAAGCGAGTTATAAAGTTGGATATAAATAATATTTAACAAAAACTTGCTTAAAAATAAAATGTTTGAAATACTGAAATTAAACTAAATTAATTGTGTCTAACACTTTAGTAGAGAAAAAAGAAATAGACATAAAAGTCACCAAAGTCTTCAGAATCGTTTTTAGTCGTCATATTAATAACAATAACATTAATAATAATAATACTAATAGTACTAAATCTGCTTATATGCAAGCGCTTTATTAAGGTAACAGTTTTTTGGTTTCTTGCTTATATCTCGAAAACAGTTACTCCTATGAATTTTTGTCTTTTTTTCAAAATTAAAGCTGATAAAATATTCTACAAAATAGTTATTTGCATTTTTCTTGTAGGACCAACCATAAGCGAGTTATAGAGTTGGATATAAATAATATTTAACAAAAATTTGCTTTAAAATAAAATGTTTGAAAAACTGAAATTAAACTAATTTAACTGTGTCTAACACTTTAGTAGAGAAAAAAGGAAAAGACATAAAAGTCACTAAAGGTTTCAGAGTTGTCTTTAGTTGTCATATTAATAACAATAACATTAATAATAATAATACTAATAGTACTAAATTTGCTTATATGCAAACGCTTAATTAAGGTAACAGTGTTTTGGTTTCTTGCTTATATCTCGAAAACAGTTACTCCTATCAATTTTTATCTTTTTACTAAAATTCAAGCCGATAAAATTTCCTACAAAATAGTTATTTGCATTTTTCATGTAGGACTAACCATAAGCGAGATATATGATTGAAAATAATTAATATTTAAAAAAAAAGTGCTTTAACAGAAAATGTCTTGTGATTTAAAATACACTTAATTTATTGGGTCCAATACTTTATTAGAAGAAAAAGGAAGTGACATAAAAGTCACTGAAGTCTTCAGAGTCGTTTTTAAATGCTGCAGTTTCGTCTTCGTCTCAAACATTGAAAACCGAATTACATTTTTGTTCAGTAACAGTCACAGTTTTCTTATTGGTTTTTTGCTTATATCTCGAAAACAGTTACTCCTATCAATTTTTATCTTTTTTTCAAAATTAAAGCTGATAAAATTTCCTACAAAATAGTTATTTGCATTTTTCTTGTAGGACCAACCATAAGCGAGTTATAGAGTTGGATATAAATAATATTTAACAAAAATTTGCTTTAAAATAAAATGTTTGAAAAACTGAAATTAAACTAATTTAATTGTGTCTAACACTTTAGTAGAGGAAAAAGAAGATGACATAAAAGTCACTAAAGGTTTCAAAGTTGTCTTTAATCGTCATATTAATAACAATAACATTAATAATAATAATACTAATAGTACTAAATTTGCTTATATGCAAACGCTTAATTAAGGTAACAGTGTTTTGGTTTCTTGCTCATATCTCGAAAACAGTTACTCCTATCAATTTTTATCTTTTTACTAAAATTCAAGCTGATAAAATTTCCTACAAAATAGTTATTTGCATTTTTTATGTAGGACTAACCATAAGCGAGATATAAGATTGAAAATAATTAATATTTAAAAAAGAAGTGCTTTAACAGAAAATGTCTTGTGATTTAAAATACACTTAATTTATTAGGTCCAATACTTTATTAGAAAAAAAAGGGAGTGACATATAAGTCACTGAAGTCTTCAGAGTCGATTTTAAATGCTGCATTTTCGTCTTCGTCTCAAACATTGAATACTGAATTACATTTTAGTTCTGAAACGGTAACAGTTTTTACTTTGGTTTTTTGCTTATATCTCGAAAACAGTTACTCCTATCAATTTTTATCTTTCTTTCAAAATTAAAGCTGATAACATTTCCTACAAAATAGTTATTTGCATTTTTCTTGTAGGACCAACCATAAGCGAGTTATAAAGTTGGATATAAATAATATTTAACAAAAACTTGCTTAAAAATAAAATGTTTGAAATACTGAAATTAAACTAAATTAATTGTGTCTAACACTTTAGTAGAGAAAAAAGAAAAAGACATAAAAGTCACCAAAGTCTTCAAAATCGTTTTTAGTCGTCATATTAATAACAATAACATTAATCATAATAATACTAATAGTACTAAATCTGCTTATATGCAAGCGCTTTATTAAGGTAACAGTTTTTTGGTTTCTTGCTTATATCTCGAAAACAGTTACTCCTATGAATTTTTGTCTTTCTTTCAAAATTAAAGCTGATAAAATATTCTACAAAATAGTTATTTGCATTTTTCTTGTAGGACCAACCATAAGCGAGTTATAGAGTTGGATATAAATAATATATAACAAAAATTTGCTTTAAAATAAAATGTTTGAAAAACTGAAATTAAACTAATTTAACTGTGTCTAACACTTTAGTAGAGGAAAAAGGAAAAGACATAAAAGTCACTAAAGGTTTCGGAGTTGTCTTTAGTTGTCATATTAATAACAATAACATTAATAATAATAATACTAATAGTACTAAATTTGCTTATATGCAAACGCTCAATTAAGGTAACAGTGTTTTGGTTTCTTGCTTATATCTCGAAAACAGTTACTCCTATCAATTTTTATCTTTTTACTAAAATTCAAGCTGATAAAATTTCCTACAAAATAGTTATTTGCATTTTTCATGTAGGACTGACCATAAGCGAGATATAAGTTTGAAAATAATTAATATTTAAAAAAAAGTGCATTAACAGAAAATGTCTTGTGATTTAAAATACACTTAGTTTATTAGGTCCAATACTTTATTAGAAAAAAAAGGGGGTGACATATAAGTCACTGAAGTCTTCAGAGTCGATTGTAAATGCTGCATTTTCGTCTTCGTCTCAAACATTGAAAACTGAATTACATTTTTGTTCTGAAACGGTAACAGTTTTCACTTTGGTTTTTTGCTTATATCTCGAAAACAACTACTCCTATCAGTTTTTATTTTTTTTTAAATTAAAGCTGATAAAATTTCCTACAAAATAGTTATTTGCATTTTTCTTGTAGGACCAACCATAAGCGAGTTATAAAGTTGGATATAAATAATATTTAACAAAAACTTGCTTAAAAATTAAATGTTTGAAATACTAAAATTAAACTAAATTAATTGTGTCTAACACTTTAGTAGAGAAAAAAGAAAAAGACATAAAAGTCACCAAAGTCTTCAGAATCGTTTTTAGTCGTCATATTAATAACAATAACATTAATAATAATAATACTAATAGTACTAAATTTGCTTACATGCAAACGCTTAATTCAGGTAACAATTTTTTGGTTTCTTGCTTATATCTCGAAAACAGTTACTCCTATCAATTTTTATCTTTTTACTAAAATTAAAGCTGATAAAATTTCCTACAAAATAGTTAATTGCATTTTTAATGTAGGACTAACCATAAGCGAGATATAAGTTTGAAAATAATTAAAATTTAAAAAAAAGTGCTTCAACAGAAAATGTCTTGTGATTTAAAATACACTTAATTTATTGGGTCCAATACTTTATTAGAAGAAAAAAGAGGTGACAGAAAGGTCACTGAAGTCTTTAGAGTCGTTTGTAAATGCTGCATTTTCGTCTTCGTCTCAAACATTTAAAACTGAATTACATTTTTGTTCAGTAACTGTTCCAGTTTTCTTATTGGTTTTTTGCTTATATCTCGAAAACAGTTACTCCTATCAATTTTTATCTTTCTTTTAAAATTAAAGCTGATAAAGCTTCCTACAAAATAGTTATTTGCATTTTTCTTGTAGGACCAACCATAAGCGAGTTATAGAGTTGGATATAAATAATATTTAACAAAAATTTGCTTTAAATAAAATGTTTGAAAAACCGAAATTAAACTAAATTAATTGAGTCTAACACTTTAGTAGAGAAAAAAGAAAAAGACATAAAAGTCACCAAAGTCTTCAGAATCGTTTTTAGTCGTCATATTAATAACAATAACATTAATAATAATAATACTAATAGTACTAAATCTGCTTATATGCAAGCGCTTTATTAAGGTAACAGTTTTTTGGTTTCTTGCTTATATCTCGAAAACAGTTACTCCTATCAATTTTTATCTTTTTTCAAAATTAAAGCTGATAAAATTTCCTACAAAATAGTTAATTGCATTTTTATTGTAGGACTAACCATAAGCGAGATATAAGTTTGAAAATAATTAAAATTTAAAAAAAAGTGCTTCAACAGAAAATGTCTTGTGATTTGAAATACACTTAATTTATTGGGTCCAATACTTTATTAGAAGAAAAAAGAGGTGACAGAAAGGTCACTGAAGTCTTTAGAGTCGTTTGTAAATGCTGCATTTTCGTCTTCGTCTCAAACATTTAAAACTGAATTACATTTTTGTTCAGTAACTGTTACAGTTTTCTTATTGGTTTTTTGCTTATATCTCGAAAACAGTTACTCCTATCAATTTTTATCTTTCTTCTAAAATTAAAGCTGATAAAGCTTCCTACAAAATAGTTATTTGCATTTTTCTTGTAGGACCAACCATAAGCGAGTTATAGAGTTGGATATAAATAATATTTAACAAAAATTTGCTTTAAAATAAAATGTTTGAAAAACTGAAATTAAACTAATTTAATTGTGTCTAACACTTTAGTAGAGGAAAAAGAAGAAGACATAAAAGTCACTAAAGGTTTCAAGGTTGTCTTTAATCGTCATATTAATAACAATAACATTAATAATAATAATACTAATAGTACTAAATTTGCTTATATGCAAACGCTTAATTAAGGTAACAGTGTTTTGGTTTCTTGCTCATATCTCGAAAACAGTTACTCCTATCAATTTTTATCTTTTTACTAAAATTCAAGCTGATAAAATTTCCTACAAAATAATTATTTGCATTTTTTATGTAGGACTAACCATAAGCGAGATATAATATTGAAAATAATTAATATTTAAAAAAGAAGTGCTTTAACAGAAAATGTCTTGTGATTTAAAATACACTTAATTTATTAGGTCCAATACTTTATTAGAAAAAAAGGGGGTGACATATAAGTCACTGAAGTCTTCAGAGTCGATTTTAAATGCTGCATTTTCGTCTTCGTCTCAAACATTGAAAACTGAATTACATTTTTGTTCTGAAACGGTAACAGTTTTTACTTTGGTTTTTTGCTTATATCTCGAAAACAGTTACTCCTGTCAATTTTTATCTTTCTTTCAAAATTAAAGCTGATAACATTTCCTACAAAATAGTTATTTGCATTTTTCTTGTAGGACCAACCATAAGCGAGTTATAAAGTTGGATATAAATAATATTTAACAAAAACTTGCTTAAAAATAAAATGTTTGAAATACTGAAATTAAACTAAATTAATTGTGTCTAACACTTTAGTAGAGAAAAAAGAAAAAGTCATAAAAGTCACCAAAGTCTTCAGAATCGTTTTTAGTCGTCATATTAATAACAATAACATTAATAATAATAATACTAATAGTACTAAATCTGCTTATATGCAAGCGCTTTATTAAGGTAACAGTTTTTTGGTTTCTTGCTTATATCTCGAAAACAGTTACTCCTATGAATTTTTGTCTTTTCTTCAAAATTAAAGCTGATAAAATTTCCTACAAAATAGTTATTTGCATTTTTCTTGTAGGACCAACCATAAACGAGTTATAGAGTTGGATATAAATAATATTTAACAAAAATTTGCTTTAAAATAAAATGTTTGAAAAACTGAAATTAAACTAATTTAATTGTGTCTAACACTTTAGTAGAGGAAAAAGGAAAAGACATAAAAGTCACTAAAGGTTTCAGAGTTGTCTTTAGTTGTCATATTAATAACAATAACATTAATAATAATAATACTAATAGTACTAAATTTGCTTATATGCAAACGCTTAATTAAGGTAACAGTGTTTTGGTTTCTTGCTCATATCTCGAAAACAGTTACTCCTATCAACTTTTATCTTTTTACTAAAATTCAAGCTGATAAAATTTCCTACAAAATAGTTATTTGCATTTTTCATGTAGGACTAACCATAAGCGAGATATATGATTGAAAATAATTAATATTTAAAAAAAAAGTGCTTTAACAGAAAATGTCTTGTGATTTAAAATACACTTAATTTATTGGGTCCAATACTTTATTAGAAGAAAAAGGAAGTGACATAAAAGTCACTGAAGTCTTCAGAGTCGTTTTTAAATGCTGCAGTTTCGTCTTCGTCTCAAACATTGAAAACTGAATTACATTTTTGTTCAGTAACAGTCACAGTTTTCTTATTGGTTTTTTGCTTATATCTCGAAAACAGTTACTCCTATCAATTTTTATCTTTCTGTCAAAATTAAAGCTGATAAAATTTTCTACAAAATAGTTATTTGCATTTTTCTTGTAGGACCAACCATAAGCGAGTTATAGAGTTGGATATAAATAATATTTAACAAAAATTTGCTTTAAAATAAAATGTTTGAAAAACTGAAATTAAACTAATTTAATTGTGTCTAACACTTTAGTAGAGGAAAAAGAAGAAGACATAAAAGTCACTAAAGGTTTCAAAGTTGTCTTTAATCGTCATATTAATAACAATAACATTAATAATAATAATACTAATTGTACTAAATTTGCTTATATGCAAACGCTTAATTAAGGTAACAGTGTTTTGGTTTCTTGCTCATATCTCGAAAACAGTTACTCCTATCAATTTTTATTTTTTTACTAAAATTCAAGCTGATAAAATTTCCTACAAAATAGTTATTTGCATTTTTTATGTTGGACTAACCACAAGCGAGATATAAGATTGAAAATAATTAATATTTAAAAAAGAAGTGCTTTAACAGAAAATGTCTTGTGATTTAAAATACACTTAATTTATTAGGTCCAATACTTTATTAAAAAAAAAGGGGGTGACATATAAGTCACTGAAGTCTTCAGAGTCGATTTTAAATGCTGCATTTTCGTCTTCGTCTCAAACATTGAAAACTGAATTACATTTTTGTTCTGAAACGGTAACAGTTTTTACTTTGGTTTTTTGCTTATATCTCGAAAACAGTTACTCCTATCAATTTTTATCTTTTTTTCAAAATTAAAGCTGATAACATTTCCTACAAAATAGTTATTTGCATTTTTCTTGTAGGACCAACCATAAGCGAGTTATAAAGTTGGATATAAATAATATTTAACAAAAACTTGCTTAAAAATAAAATGTTTGAAATACTGAAATTAAACTAAATTAATTGTGTCTAACACTTTAGTAGAGAAAAAAGAAAAAGACATAAAAGTCACCAAAGTCTTCAGAATCGTTTTTAGTCGTCATATTAATAACAATAACATTAATAATAATAATACTAATAGTACTAAATCTGCTTATATGCAAGCGCTTTATTAAGGTAACAGTTTTTTGGTTTCTTGCTTATATCTCGAAAACAGTTACTCCTATGAATTTTTGTCTTTCTTTCAAAATTAAAGCTGATAAAATATTCTACAAAATAGTTATTTGCATTTTTCTTGTAGGACCAACCATAAGCGAATTATAGAGTTGGATATAAATAATATTTAACAAAAATTTGCTTTAAAATAAAATGTTTGAAAAACTGAAATTAAACTAATTTAACTGTGTCTAACACTTTAGTAGAGAAAAAAGGAAAAGACATAAAAGTCACTAAAGGTTTCAAAGTTGTCTTTAATCGTCATATTAATAACAATAACATTAATAATAATAATACTAATAGTACTAAATTTGCTTATATGCAAACGCTTAATTAAGGTAACAGTGTTTTGGTTTCTTGCTCATATCTCGAAAACAGTTACTCCTATCAACTTTTATCTTTTTACTAAAATTCAAGCTGATAAAATTTCCTACAAAATAATTATTTGCATTTTTTATGCAGGACTAACCATAAGCGAGATATAAGATTGAAAATAATTAATATTTAAAAAAGAAGTGCTTTAACAGAAAATGTCTTGTGATTTAAAATACACTTAATTTATTAGGTCCAATACTTTATTAGAAAAAAAGGGGGTGACATATAAGTCACTGAAGTTTTCAGAGTCGATTTTAAATGCTGCAATTTTGTCTTCGTCTCAAACATTGAAAACTGAATTACATTTTTGTTCTGAAACGGTAACAGTTTTTACTTTCGTTTTTTGCTTATATCTCGAAAACAGTTACTCCTATCAATTTTTATCTTTCTTTCAAAATTAAAGCTGATAACATTTCCTACAAAATAGTTATTTGCATTTTTCTTGTAGGACCAACCATAAGCGAGTTATAAAGTTGGATATAAATAATATTTAACTAAAACTTGCTTAAAAATAAAATGTTTGAAATACTGAAATTAAACTAAATTAATTGTGTCTAACACTTTAGTAGAGGAAAAAGAAGAAGACATAAAAGTCACTAAAGGTTTCAAAGTTGTCTTTAATCGTCATATTAATAACAATAACATTAATAATAATAATACTAATAGTACTAAATTTGCTTATATGCTAACGCTTAATTAAGGTAACAGTGTTTTGGTTTCTTGCTCATATCTCGAAAACAGTTACTCCTATCAATTTTTATCTTTTCACTAAAATTCAAGCTGATAAAATTTCCTACAAAATAGTTATTTGCATTTTTTATGTAGGACTAACCATAAGCGAGATATAAGATTGAAAATAATTAATATTTAAAAAAGAAGTGCTTTAACAGAAAATGTCTTGTGATTTAAAATACACTTAATTTATTAGGTCCAATACTTTATTAGAAAAAAAAGGGGGTGACATATAAGTCACTGAAGTCTGCAGAGTCGATTTTAAATGCTGCATTTTCGTCTTCGTCTCAAACATTGAAAACTGAATTACATTTTTGTTCTGAAACGGTAACAGTTTTTACTTTGGTTTTTTGCTTATATCTCGAAAACAGTTACTCCTATCAATTTTTATCTTTCTTTCAAAATTAAAGCTGATAACATTTCCTACAAAATAATTATTTGCATTTTTCTTGTAGGACCAACCATAAGCGAGTTATAAAGTTGGATATAAATAATATTTAACAAAAACTTGCTTAAAAATAAAATGTTTGAAATACTGAAATTAAACTTAGTAATAATACTAATAGTACTAAATCTGCTTATATGCAAGCGCTTTATTAAGGTAACAGTTTTTTGGTTTCTTGCTTATATCTCGAAAACAGTTACTCCTATGAATTTTTGTCTTTCTTTCAAAATTAAAGCTGATAAAATATTCTACAGAATAGTTATTTGCATTTTTCTTGTAGGACCAACCACAAGCGAGTTATAGAGTTGAATATAAATAATATTTAACAAAAATTTGCTTTAAAGTAAAATGTTTGAAAAACTGAAATTAAACTAATTTAACTGTGTCTAACACTTTAGTAGAGAAAAAAGGAAAAGACATAAAAGTCACTAAAGGTTTCAGAGTTGTCTTTAGTTGTCATATTAATAACAATAACATTAATAATAATAATACTAATAGTACTAAATTTGCTTATATGCAAACGCTTAATTAAGGTAACAGTGTTTTGGTTTCTTGCTTATATCTCGAAAACAGTTACTCCTATCAATTTTTATCTTTTTACTAAAATTCAAGCTGATAAAATTTCCTACAAAATAGTTATTTGCATTTTTCATATAGGACTAACCATAAGCGAGATATATGATTGAAAATAATTAATATTTAAAAAAAAAGTGCTTTAACAGAAAATGTCTTGTGATTTAAAATACACTTAATTTATTGGGTCCAATACTTTATTAGAAGAAAAAGGAAGTGGCATAAAAGTCACTGAAGTCTTCAGAGTCGTTTTTAAATGCTGCAGTTTCGTCTTCGTCTTAAACATTGAAAACCGAATTACATTTTTGTTCAGTAACAGTCACAGTTTTCTTATTGGTTTTTTGCTTATATCTCGAAAACAGTTACTCCTATCAATTTTTATCTTTTTTTCAAAATTAAAGCTGATAAAATTTCCTACAAAATAGTTATTTGCATTTTTCTTGTAGGACCAACCATAAGCGAGTTATAGAGTTGGATATAAATAATATTTAACAAAAATTTGCTTTAAAATAAAATGTTTGAAAAACTGAAATTAAACTAATTTAATTGTGTCTAACACTTTAGTAGAGGAAAAAGAAGAAGACATAAAAGTCACTAAAGGTTTCAAAGTTGTCTTTAATCGTCATATTATAAACAATAACATTAATAATAATAATACTAATAGTACTAAATTTGCTTATATGCAAACGCTTAATTAAGGTAACAGTGTTTTGGTTTCTTGCTCATATCTCGAAAACAGTTACTCCTATCAATTTTTACCTTTTTACTAAAATTCAAGCTGATAAAATTTCCTACAAAATAGTTATTTGCATTTTTTATGTAAGACTAACCATAAGCGAGATATAAGATTGAAAATAATTAATATTTAAAAAAGAAGTGCTTTAACAGAAAATGTCTTGTGATTTAAAATACACTTAATTTATTAGGTCCAATACTTTATTAGAAAAAAAAGGGGGTGACATATAAGTCACTGAAGTCTTCAGAGTCGATTTTAAATGCTGCATTTTCGTCTTCGTCTCAAACATTGAAAACTGAATTACATTTTTGTTCTGAAACGGTAACAGTTTTTACTTTGGTTTTTTGCTTATATCTCGAAAACAGTTACTCCTATCAATTTTTATCTTTCTTTCAAAATTAAAGCTGATAACATTTCCTACAAAATAGTTATTTGCATTTTTCTTGTAGGACCAACCATAAGCGAGTTATAAAGTTGGATATAAATAATATTTAACAAAAACTTGCTTAAAAATAAAATGTTTGAAATACTGAAATTAAACTAAATTAATTGTGTCTAACACTTTAGTAGAGAAAAAAGAAAAAGACATAAAAGTCACCAAAGTCTTCAGAATTGTTTTTAGTCGTCATATTAATAACAATAACATTAATAATAATAATACTAACAGTACTAAATCTGCTTATATGCAAGCGCTTTATTAAGGTAACAGTTTTTTGGTTTCTTGCTTATATCTCGAAAACAGTTACTCCTATGAATTTTTGTCTTTCTTCCAAAATTAAAGCTGATAAAATATTCTACAAAATAGTTATTTGCATTTTTCTTGTAGGACCAACCATAAGCGAGTTATAGAGTTGGATATAAATAATATATAACAAAAATTTGCTTTAAAATAAAATGTTTGAAAAACTGAAATTAAACTAATTTAACTGTGTCTAACACTTTAGTAGAGGAAAAAGGAAAAGACATAAAAGTCACTAAAGGTTTCAGAGTTGTCTTTAGTTGTCATATTAATAACAATAACATTAATAATAATAATACTAATAGTACTAAATTTGCTTATATGCAAACGCTTAATTAAGGTAACAGTGTTTTGGTTTCTTGCTTATATCTCGAAAACAGTTACTCCTATCAATTTTTATCTTTTTACTAAAATTCAAGCTGATAAAATTTCCTACAAAATAGTTATTTGCATTTTTCATGTAGGACTAACCATAAGCGAGATATAAGTTTGAAAATAATTAATATTTAAAAAAAAAGTGCTTTAACAGAAAATGTCTTGTGATTTAAAATACACTTAATTTATTAGGTCCAATACTTTATTAGAAGAAAAAGGGGGTGTCATATAAGTCACTGAAGTCTTCAGAGTTGATTGTAAATGCTGCATTTTCGTCTTCGTCTCAAACATTGAAAACTGAATTACATTTTTGTTCTGAAACGGTAACAGTTTTCACTTTGGTTTTTTGCTTATATCTCGAAAACAATTACTCCTATCAGTTTTTTTTTTTTTTTAAAATTAAAGCTGATAAAATTTCCTACAAAATAGTTATTTGCATTTTTCTTGTAGGACCAACCATAAGCGAGTTATAAAGTTGGATATAAATAATATTTAACAAAAACTTGCTTAAAAATAAAATGTTTGAAATACTGAAATTAAACTAAATTAATTGTGTCTAACACTTTAGTAGAGAAAAAAGAAAAAGACATAAAAGTCACCAAAGTCTTCAGAATCGTTTTTAGTCGTCATATTAATAACATTAACATTAATAATAATAATACTAATAGTATAATAGTACAATAACATTAATAATAATAATACTAATAGTATTATTATTAGTATTATTATTATTAATGTTATTGTTATTAATATGACGACTAAAAACGATTCTGAAGACTTTGGTAACTTTTATGTCTTTTTCTTTTTTCTCTACTAAAGTGTTAGACACAATTAATTTAGTTTAATTTTTGTATTTCAAACATTTAATTTTTAAGCAAGTTTTTGTTAAATATTATTTATATCCAACTTTATAACTCGCTTATGGTTGGTCCCACAAGAAAAATGCAAATAACTATTTTGTAGGAAATGTTATCAGCTTTAATTTTGAAAGAAAAATAAAAATTTATAGGAGTAACTGTTTTCGAGATATGAGCAAGAAACCAAAACACTGTTACCTTAATTAAGCGTTTGCATATAAGCAAATTTAGTACTATTAGTATTATTATTATTAATGTTATTGTTATTAATATGACGATTAAAGACAACTTTGAAACCTTTAGTGACTTTTATGTCTTCTTCTTTTTCCTCTACTAAAGTGTTAGACACAATTAAATTAGTTTAATTTCAGTTTTTCAAACATTTTATTTTAAAGCAAATTTTTGTTAAATATTATTTATATCCAACTCTATAACTCGCTTATGGTTGATCCTACAAGAAAAATGCAAATATCTATTTTGTAGAAAAAGTTATCAGCTTTAATTTTGACAGAAAGATAAAAATTGATAGGAGTAACTGTTTTCGAGATATAAGCAAAAAACCAATAAGAAAACTGTGACTGTTACTGAACAAAAATGTAATTCAGTTTTCAATGTTTGAGACGAAGACGAAACTGCAGCATTTAAAAACGACTCTGAAGACTTCAGTGACTTTTATGTCACTTCCTTTTTCTTCTAATAAAGTATTGGACCCAATAAATTAAGTGTATTTTAAATCACAAGACATTTTCTGTTAAAGCACTTTTTTTTTAAATATTAATTATTTTCAATCATATATCTCGCTTATGGTTAGTCCTACATGAAAAATGCAAATAACTATTTTATAGGAAATTTTATCAGCTTGAATTTTAGTAAAAAGATAAAAATTGATAGGAGTAACTGTTTTCGAGATATAAGCAAGAAACCAAAACACTGTTACCTTAATTAAGCGTTTGCATATAAGCAAATTTAGTACTATTAGTATTATTATTATTAATGTTATTGTTATTAATATGACAACTAAAGACAACTCTGAAACCTTTAGTGACTTTTATGTCTTTTTCTTTTTCCTCTACTAAAGTGTTAGACACAATTAAATTAGTTTAATTTCAGTTTTTCAAACATTTTATTTTAAAGCAAATTTTTGTTAAATATTATTTATATCCAACTCTATAACTCGCTTATGGTTGGTCCTACAAGAAAAATGTAAATAACTATTTTGTAGGAAATTTTATCAGCTTTAATTTTGAAAAAAAAGATAAAAATTGATAGGAGTAACTGTTTTCGAGATATAAGCAAGAAACCAAAAAACTGTTACCTTAATAAAGCGCTTGCATATAAGCAGATTTAGTACTATTAGTATTATTATTATTAACGTTATTGTTATTAATATGACGACTAAAAACGATTCTGAAGACTTTGGTGACTTTTATGTCTTTTTCTTTTTTCTCTACTAAAGTGTTAGACTCAATTAATTTAGTTTAATTTCGGTTTTTCAAACATTTTATTTAAAGCAAATTTTTGTTAAATATTATTTATATCCAACTCTATAACTCGCTTATGGTTGGTCCTACAAGAAAAATGCAAATAACTATTTTGTAGGAAATTTTATCAGCTTTAATTTTGAAAAAAAGATAAAAATTGATAGGAGTAACTGTTTTCGAGATATAAGCAAAAAACCAATAAGAAAACTGTGACTGTTACTGAACAAAAATGTAATTCGGTTTTCAATGTTTGAGACGAAGACGAAAATGCAGCATTTAAAATCGACTCTGAAAACTTCAGTGACTTATATGTCACCCCCTTTTTTTCTAATAAAGTATTGGACCTAATAAATTAAGTGTATTTTAAATCACAAGACATTTTCTGTTAAAGCACTTCTTTTTTAAATATTAATTATTTTCAATCTTATATCTCGCTTATGGTTAGTCCTACATAAAAAATGCAAATAATTATTTTGTAGGAAATTTTATCAGCTTGAATTTTAGTAAAAAGATAAAAATTGATAGGAGTAACTGTTTTCGAGATATGAGCAAGAAACCAAAACACTGTTACCTTAATTAAGCGTTTGCATATAAGCAAATTTAGTACTATTAGTATTATTATTATTAATGTTATTGTTATTAATATGACGATTAAAGACAACTTTGAAACCTTTAGTGACTTTTATGTCTTCTTCTTTTTCCTCTACTAAAGTGTTAGACACAATTAAATTAGTTTAATTTCAGTTTTTCAAACATTTTATTTTAAAGCAAATTTTTGTTAAATATTATTTATATCCAACTCTATAACTCGCTTATGGTTGGTCCTACAAGAAAAATGTAAATAACTATTTTGTAGGAAATTTTATCAGCTTTAATTTTGAAAAAAAAGATAAAAATTGATAGGAGTAACTGTTTTCGAGATATAAGCAAGAAACCAAAAAGCTGTTACCTTAATAAAGCGCTTGCATATAAGCAGATTTAGTACTATTAGTATTATTATTATTAATGTTATTGTTATTAATATGACGACTAAAAACGATTCTGAAGACTTTGGTGACTTTTATGTCTTTTTCTTTTTTCTCTACTAAAGTGTTAGACTCAATTAATTTAGTTTAATTTCGGTTTTTCAAACATTTTATTTAAAGCAAATTTTTGTTAAATATTATTTATATCCAACTCTATAACTCGCTTATGGTTGGTCCTACAAAAAAAATGCAAACTATTTTGTAGGAAGCTTTATCAGCTTTAATTTTAAAAGAAAGATAAAAATTGATAGGAGTAACTGTTTTCGAGATATAAGCAAAAAACCAATAAGAAAACTGTAACAGTTACTGAACAAAAATGTAATTCAGTTTTCAATGTTTGAGACAAAGACGAAAATGCAGCATTTACAAACGACTCTAAAGACTTCAGTGACCTTTCTGTCACCTCTTTTTTCTTCTAATAAAGTATTGGACCCAATAAATTAAGTGTATTTTAAATCACAAGACATTTTCTGTTGAAGCACTTTGTTTTAAATTTTAATTATTTTCAAACTTATATCTCGCTTATGGTTAGTCCTACATTAAAAATGCAATTAACTATTTTGTAGGAAATTTTATCAGCTTTAATTTTAGTAAAAAGATAAAAATTGATAGGAGTAACTGTTTTCGAGATATAAGCAAGAAACCAAAACACTGTTACCTTAATTAAGCGTTTGCATATAATCAAATTTAGTACTATTAATATTAATATTATTAATGTTATTGTTATTAATATTACGATTAAAGACAACTTTGAAACCTTTAGTGACTTTTATGTCTTCTTCTTTTTCCTCTACTAAAGTGTTAGACACAATTAAATTAGTTTAATTTCAGTTTTTCAAACATTTTATTTTAAAGCAAATTTTTGTTAAATATTATTTATATCCAACTCTATAACTCGCTTATGGTTGGTCCTACAAGAAAAATGCAAATAACTATTTTGTAGGAAATTTTATCAGCTTTAATTTTGAAAAAAAGATAAAAATTGATAGGAGTAACTGTTTTCGAGATATAAGCAAAAAACCAATAAGAAAACTGTGACTGTTACTGAACAAAAATGTAATTCGGTTTTCAATGTTTGAGACGAAGACGAAACTGCAGCATTTAAAAACGACTCTGAAGACTTCAGTGACTTTTATGTCACTTCCTTTTTCTTCTAATAAAGTATTGGACCCAATAAATTAAGTGTATTTTAAATCACAAGACATTTTCTGTTAAAGCACTTTTTTTTTAAATATTAATTATTTTCAATCATATATCTCGCTTATGGTTAGTCCTACGTGAAAAATGCAAATAACTATTTTGTAGGAAATTTTATCAGCTTGAATTTTAGTAAAAAAATAAAAATTGATAGGAGTAACTGTTTTCGAGATATAAGCAAGAAACCAAAACACTGTTACCTTAATTAAGCGTTTGCATATAAGCAAATTTAGTACTATTAGTATTATTATTATTAATGTTATTGTTATTAATATGACAACTAAAGACAACTCTGAAACCTTTAGTGACTTTTATGTCTTTTCCTTTTTTCTCTACTAAAGTGTTAGACACAGTTAAATTAGTTTAATTTCAGTTTTTCAAACATTTTATTTTAAAGCAAATTTTTGTTAAATATTATTTATATCCAACTCTATAACTCGCTTATGGTTGGTCCTACAAGAAAAATGCAAATAACTATTTTGTAGATTATTTTATCAGCTTTAATTTTGAAAGAAAGACAAAAATTCATAGGAGTAAATGTTTTCGAGATATAAGCAAGAAACCAAAAAACTGTTACCTTAATAAAGCGCTTGCATATAAGCAGATTTAGTACTATTAGTATTATTATTATTAATGTTATTGTTATTAATATGACGACTAAAAACGATTTTGAAGACTTTGGTGACTTTTATGTCTTTTTCTTTTTTCTCTACTAAAGTGTTAGACACAATTAATTTAGTTTAATTTCAGTATTTCAAACATTTTATTTTTAAGCAAGTTTTTGTTAAATATTATTTATATCCAACTTTATAACTCGCTTATGGTTGGTCCTACAAGAAAAATGCAAATAACTATTTTGTAGGAAATGTTATCAGCTTTAATTTTGAAAGAAAGATAAAAATTGATAGGAGTAACTGTTTTCGAGATATAAGCAAAAAACCAAAGTAAAAACTGTTACCGTTTCAGAACAAAAATGTAATTCAGTTTTCAATGTTTGAGACGAAGACGAAAATGCAGCATTTAAAATCGACTCTGAAGACTTCAGTGACTTATATGTCACCCCTTTTTTTTTTTAATAAAGTATTGGACCTAATAAATTAAGTGTATTTTAAATCACAAGACATTTTCTGTTAAAGCACTTCTTTTTTAAATATTAATTATTTTCAATCTTATATCTCGCTTATGGTTAGTCCTACATAAAAAATGCAAATAACTATTTTGTAGGAAATTTTATCAGCTTGAATTTTAGTAAAAAGATAAAAATTGATAGGAGTAACTGTTTTCGAGATATGAGCAAGAAACCAAAACACTGTTACCTTAATTAAGCGTTTGC